>NC_088783.1:91245745-91327679 GCF_958450345.1 Calliphora vicina | reverse complement strand
CGTCTGTTTACATATTGTCGATGATTACTTCTTTTGGATATGTTTCTTTCAGCTCTACGACATTCTTCTAACAAGTGGTCAAAACTGTTAATGTTAATCGGATAGATTAGTTGGTAAATTCCATCTTTCAGATTGTCCTTGACGATTCTAACAAGCTTCTGCTCTCTTATGTCTCGACTTAGTTGGTTTTTCAATGCGATGATTTCTCCAATAAATGCTTCAGACGATTCTGACGGATGCTGTCTTCTTTCCATTATGCATCTCTGGATTTTTGAGTCACTTTCAAATCTTCTGAACTTGCGTATGATATTATATTTCAATTGTACCCATTCGCAATACGGGTTTTCGCGCCGAAACGTCCAGAACCACTCGTATGCGTTGCCCAATAGAAGGTGGTGAAAACCTTTCATCAACGTTGACATGGGACAATTGTAATCCATTTGAAGAGATTCGACTCTAAAAACGAAATCTTCCACCGTGAATGATTTTCGACTGCCATCGAATTTTATTCCACACTTTTCCAAATTAAGTGGCGTATTTATTCGAGGATATGTGTGAACACTTTGACATGTAAAAGGTTGTTGTTGTTGTTGGTGGTTTGTGAAATCCTATTCGCAGGTATGACCAAAAAATTTAATTTATTTAACGGCAGTTCCAAAAATTCATTTCAAATTTTAAAAAAAAATTTGTTTAACAAATTTCAGAATTTAATTAATGGGATTTATAAAGAATATAATAGGGAATAAAAATATGAAAAAAATTATGCCAATATCTCCTATAGTTCTTCGGTACCTGAGATTTAAATTATGTGATTTTCGAGAAAAACTAATTATTTGGCCATATTTTGGCGAATGAACCAGAATATTATAGTTATTATTATTTTATTTATTTATTTAAATCGCCAATGAAATTACAATTTCTTACAGGCTAGCATAATTCTTAAATCTTAATTAAAATGTATTTACTATAGTATAATTTAAAAAATACAAAGTTTAAATGTCATCAGTTTAATAAATGAATACTCCGTTTGATGACGTTAGGATCAGTCGAATAGTCAATAAGATGATAGAAGTTGTTGAATTGAGCACTAACTCTACGCATTGGATCAAAGTTTGCATAATTTGAAAGGAAATATTGGATCTTAAGTGGGATATAATTCCTTGTTGGTCGATTTGGAACTATGAATTCGATTTTACGAAGTAGGAATTCCGAATTAGTTGTTCCATTCAGTAAATTAACCATGAATGAGATATTCATATATATTCTTCTACTTTTTAGAGTAGGGAGTTTTATGAGTGCTAATCGACTTTCATATGATGATAAATTAATGTTTGAATTCCATGGGAGTTTGCGAAGGCAAAATAAAAGAAATTGTTTTTGGACGGATTCAATTTTCCTCATATAGGTATCGTACTGCGGATCCCAGACAACGCTAGCATATTCTAAAATTGGTCTCACAAGTGACGTAAACAATTGCTTTGTGACATAAGGATCATCAAACTCTTTTCCCCAGCGTTTGATGAAACCTAATACCCCTTTGGCTTTGTTAATAGTTTGTGAAATGTGAGAATTAAAACATAATTTATTATCAAGTAATACGCCAAGATCAAGGAATATCTCAACATTATCAAGTTGATGATCATTGATCAAGTATCTACAGATTACTGGACTTCGTCTGTAGAATGTCATTTGTTTACATTTTTTCAAATTCAGATCCATTAAATTGTTATTACACCATTGGTTAAAATTATCCAGATCAGCTTGAAGTAAGGAACATTGGTTAGATTGATTTAAGCTAAGGAAGAGCTTAACGTCATCGGCATACATTAACATTTTGGAATTCTTAATACAGGATGGTAGATCATTAATGAATATTAGAAATAATACTGGACCCAAATGACTACCTTGAGGAACACCAGATATAACTGGAATATTTTTTGATTTATAGTCTCTGAACAATACACATTGATGTCTGGTTTTCAAATATGTGGAAATCCATTTGAGAAATACAGGTGAAAGTCCAAGTTTGTCTAATTTATACAGAAGAAGATCATGATTCACTTTATCGAATGCCTTACTGAAATCCGTATAGATAGTGTCAGTTTGTAAGCCGGAATAAAAAGATGTTATCACTGAAGTTGTAAATTCCAATAAATTAGTGGTAGCTGAACAACCTTTTCTAAATCCGTGCTGGAATGGAGATAGAAATGATGCAACTTGATGTGATAATGTTTCAGTTACTATTTTCTCAAAAAGTTTGGGAATAACACTCAATTTAGCTATACCTCTATAATTAGAAATATTGGATCTGCATCCGGATTTGAACAAAGGAATAATATATGATTTTTTCCAGAAATCAGGAAAATAACCATTGGAAAGTGATGCGTTAAATAAGTATGTTAAGGGCAATACAAACGGATATAAACACTTCATAAGAACACAACTCGGGACACCATCGGGACCATATTTATCTGAAAATTTTAATTTCCGTATAGCTGTCATAACAGTTGATGTATGTATTGCTGGACAATTTATTTGAGTCGTTTCAAATATTGGATACAGATAACTAGATAATTGATTCAAGCTCTTATTAGAATACGAAGAGGAAAAGAAGTCAGCAAACATGTCAAAAATCTCCGAATCATTTGAAGATTCTATGTCACCAAATTTCATCATAGATGGATATCCAGATACTCGACGTTTCGAATTGACGAACTGATAGAATGATTTAGGATTATTTTTGAAATTTCTCCTTACTTTAAAAATATATTTATTGTAACATTGGATATTTGCTAAATTGTGAGCTGATCTGGATACTGAGTATCTCGCGTAATCAGTTGATAGACCAGATTTCCTGTATTTTTTATAATGTTTATTTTTCAAATTTTTTAATCTCGTAAGCTGCGTGGTGTTCCAAGGAGGACCATTCGGAATTATTTTCTTCATCATTGGAATAGATGATTTAAAACATTTAAATAAGCCATCATAAAATTGATTTAGAATTAGATCAATGTTATGGGGACTTAAATTGTTATTAGGATTAATTTCGAACCAATTTTCCGTTGAGAGTAGGTGATTTAATTTGGAGTAATCAGCTTTCTTAAAGTCAAAGACCTTTTCCTAGATTTAGAGCAGGTTTTGCCGATACTTGAGTTTTTAAATATGCACTAATTTCAAGAGTAGGGTGATAAGCATCTTCTGTTGTAGATAAAGGATTAATGCGTTGTACATTAAATTCATCACTAAATTCAACACTAAATTCAGTAGTTTTCCTAATGAATTCGGTATGCTATTTATTTGAAAAAGTGCCAAATCTGCAATGGAATCTAATAGGTCTATATTTGATTCGGAATTTATTGATGGACTTAAAAAGTAAGAATCAGGAGTTTTACACCACATTATGTTCGGCATATTAAAGTCTCCTAGAACAATAATCATGTCATCAGGTTTGGATAGTTTTACTACGAGCTTTATCGCTGTAGCATGTAGTTCATATATGTGGATACTTGACGTAGGAGGAATATAAGAGCATGTGATAAATACAGTCCTAAATTTAGTTTTGACACATGTAGCGATGAATTCGATATCTTTGACATCATTAAGGATTATTTCTTCTGAAGGAAAAAGAGTTGAGACGGCAATCAAAACTCCGCCGCCTTCCTTTCCAACTCTATCGCGTCTATAAATTTGGAATTTATTGCACATTATTTCGGAATTGTGGATCCTCTTCTCAGGATTATCACGGAGCCATGTTTCAGTTAGAACTATGATGTTATGTTCAATGTCGAAGCTTTGAAGATAAAATGACTTTAATTTTGTATTCATGCCACGAACATTCTGATAACCGATAGAGATTAATGTAAGATTATTAGATTGGTCAAGTCTACATTTAGCATTTAACGGTTTACTCGATTCAATTAGTTTTTTGGATTGTAATCAGCAGCCTTAGGAAGAGTAACATTGTTGTCTTCACGATAAATAAATTGACGAACAATTGTATTTTTTGGCCAAAAATTTGGATTACTAATCGGTCAAAAATACTCTCAGGAACAATATCTTAAATGATGCTCTATTACGGGCGTTAATCTTATATATTTGGATATCATTGTATAATTCCGTGCCAAGATTTGTCCTAATATGGAAATCCATATCATTTACGGATGTATCTTGAGCAAAACGTGTGGCAAATATAGTTTTCCTAGGAGGAATAATTTTTAGAGGCTTGGGTGTTACAACTTAAGTAAATGGATTTATAGACTGATTATTAACATTCGAGTTTGTTCTGACGTTAGAGGAAGTAGACGGTAAAGGAGTAAGTATTAGTTCAGGAGGATGAATATTTGTAGTTTGATCAATAGCAGAAGGATTGACTGATTTTGGAGGAACCATTATCAAATTAGCAGGAGCCATGTTTGTATTCTGATCAAGAACAACATTCGCGTAAGTTGCGATATCTGAGGATGGAGTAACAACAATTGGATTTGGAGAAACTGCCATTGGAATTTGACCACTATTTGGAGTTTGATTTTGTGTGTAAGATTGAGTAGTAGAAAACTGATTGGCAGCAACAACATTCGAGTTCATAGGAGGTGTTGATGATGACTTAGCAGTTCTTTTACGTTTTGGTTTCGGTGAGGCAACAAAAGTGTCTAAATTTGTGAATTTAGAGAAAAGTTCACCATATTTAGTCAATTTACCTTGTAAAGCTGAGAAATCCTTCTTAATTCCATCGAACCCTGCTTTGTAACTTTTAAAGAAATTGTAGAATTCGATACCAATTATTCTGCAGCTTGGACATGTCCATTGAATGTTTTTAGTTTTATCGGATAAGGCATCTGCATCACGTGCTTTCAGTCCACTACATTTTAAATGGTAATTTCCCAAACACAGCCAACAGAATACCATACGTTCATCACTGGAGATACTGCAATTTTTATTTATACAGTCCATATCAAATGTTATTCAATACACACACCACAGGATTATAGGATTAAGGAATATTGGCAATGTTGCGAATAGTTAGTAAAGACACAAACCAAAGTTTTGTTCTAAATATTCCAATTTGAACAGATTGGCAATGTTGTGGACAAAATCAATCGAACAACTTTATGTGGTTTGGTAGCTTTGTCAATTTGACAAATAAAAAGAAACAAAATGTAAATGATAAAATACAAGAACAAGTTGTATGGAGTAATAAAAACTTGAAATGTAATATTATTGTTGTTGTTTAGAAACAATAAATATAAGTAAAAATAAACAAAATAAGGCTTTATTTTGAAATAAAACTGCACCACTTGAATATTCAATTATATAGAATTTTTCAGGAAATACTTATCTGTATGAAATATTATCAGGAGCACAATTTTATAGATGATATAAATTAATTAAATGTTTAAGAAATCACAACACAATAAATGCACGACCGAACTCCAGCAGGGTTACCAGAAATGTTTAAAATTATATTTAGAATATTATAATTTAAACATACTCTGAAAGTTTTACTAAAATCGGAAAACGTTAACCCTTAAATTGTGAAGGTCAAATATTTCAATATTTGGAATATCTAACTGAAAGATAGCGAAACGTTATATATTTTTAGGCCGATTTTAATGAAACTTTAGAAAAATATAGCATAAAGTCCAGTATTTAAAATATTTGTTTTGATTTTAAAAATTATGATGACAAAAGATGGCAGGTTATGAAAAAATATGACAGATAGAGGACACAAATTTTATAGATGACAGCCAGTTAAAATAGATGATTGTCCTCTAAAAAAGAGGACGTAAGGTCACCTTAACTATAACCAAACTGAAATGTTACATGAAAAATGTAGAAGAACACCACACTAGTAATTGCCCTGTCAAATCTGAGCGAGATCTTGAGAGTCACATCGGATTTCAGGAATCGGTAGATGATAACCACAAAGTATACAGAGGCAACACGGCAAAAAAAATATATTTGTCTCTTTCGCTCGAAACAATTTCAACTGGTTTGGTTTTGTGCTTATTTATATAGTTGTTTGTTTTAACGCATTATCTGTATTAAACCGCAAATTTGTTTTCTCTTTCTATCGAAACAATTTCAAAAAAAGCTGATTTTAATGTTTTTGAACTGTCAAATTTGACGCCTCGGTATACTTTGTGATGATAACTGTAGCAATCGAATGACTGGAAATTATGGGTACTTAAAAAAAACACAAACTGCGAAGTGTATTTGCTTGTCTGTAGAATCTACAGTGTAGATACACTCAGAGCAGTGATGCCAGGAGATTTTTTCAGAAATCCCTACGCTTATGAAAAAAAATCCCTTTTTTCCCTACACTCACTTTTGATTTTCCCTACATTTTTCCCTACACTACTTTTTTCTTTTTTGAACAGTTGTGTTCAATCAAAAAAAAGGCTTAATCGGATTTTGAAATTGGCCACATCATTGGTTTTTCCAGGACTTGCTTGGCAAAAAGAGAATCTATTGTTCGGGTTTTTGTTTTTGAAAGATTTTTTGGTGCATTTGGGTATTAGCACACAAGCCTTGTAAAGTGGTCATCTCTGACCGGCTCCAGCCATCCCATTAGCTTCTCGTTTCTCAACCAACTTGAGCACTATTTCTTTACTTTGTTTCCATCATTATCAGAAGACGAATCGGAAATTTTTTCTAAAATTTGTTGTTTTAATTTATAATGTCATTTATTTCTTAAAAACTTACTTATTAAAATCGATGAGACCTGCATACATACGTATGTATGTAAAAAAAAGCACAAAACCCCGAATAACCTTTTAACGATAAATTAGCAAGTTGCTTGTGCATTAAGACTAAACTGGCAACTCGCTTTATTTTGATTTTCTTGCGAAAACAATAAAGCAAGATGTTTTTATTTTTTTGTTTTTTCTTTACTCACTTACACACTACAGTTTGTGTCGGCAAGAAACCTACCAATTGTAGTAAGGAAATGTAAGAAAAGATAAATCACGGTTTATTGTTGGTGTTTTGTTTAAGCTTTGATATTTTTACAAATAAAGCTTGAGTGTCTGTAATTCTCAAACACTCTATAGTATTATTTGTATAATATCTTTAGTTTTTCTAAAGCCTTTTGGGAAAAGGTTTCCTGATGATCTGGCCTAAGCAACCAGTGAAATGCGCATAGGAACTAACTTATCCCCCAACAATAAATTTCAGTGGCATAAAACAATTTTACTAAAATACTAATTTTGTATTCCCGAATAACCTTTTAACTAGGATTTAACTTGCATTTTTTGTAGTGTATGCTAATATATGTAAATAATAAATAAATGCTTATAAAATTAAGCTTTTTTCTACACAAAATTCTTACAACATTATTCTAACTATTATCGCCTTGATAAATTTAATTTTATTGCTAAACATTACAAAAGCCGCATCAATAGATGTAGAAACCATGTATATTTTACAAGAAATATAGTCGAAAGTTCGAAAAGTCGACTTTTCATAAACTACCAAAAGTCGAAAAGTCGACTTTTTAAAAAACGGAAAAAGTCGAAAGTCGAAAAGTCGACTTTTTGTTTCAGCTATAGAACCCTGTTATGGATGCGCCTTTGATAATGTTTAGCAATAAAAATAAAATTTATCAAGGCGATTACAGTTTGAAGAACGTTGGAAGAATTTTGTGTAGAAAAAAATCTTTATTTTATAAACATTTATTTAGTCTGCTTTTACACAGGGCAAGTTTTCTTGCGCAAGTCTAGAGTTTATAGGAGAGAGAGGCAAGAAGAAAGAAGAGGGGTACACACTTGCTTGTACTCGCAAGTCTCTTCAATTCTCTTTTGTTTTCTCATTTTCACTAGGGCGTCTATTAGGTTTTGACATACAAAATTGAACACAGACTTGCTGTGTGTAAACGGTCGAGCAAGTTTAAAAGGGAATCGAAGAGACTTGCTTCAAGTAAACTTGCTGTGTGTAAAAGCAGACTTATTATTTATATTAGAATATACTACAAAAAATGCAAGTGTACCAAATTGCAACATTTTAGTATAATGTTGCAATTAAATATTTTTTTTAACAACCTAAAAACTTGACTTTTATCGACTATTCGACTTTTTTCCGACCAAAAAGTCGATTTCGACTTTTCGGCTTTTTTCAACAAATGTTAGCGAAGGAGAATGGTGTCTCCAAAAACCCACAAATATAAGAAGAACATCTAATTTGATAAATAAACCTTTTATATATCAGCATTTGTTATTTTTAGGTCCATTTGCGGCTTGAAACCATATTTTATTATTTTTATACCCTTCACCATGAGTGGCAAGGGTATATATAAGTTTGTCATTCCGTTTGTAATTTCCACATTTTTCATTTCGATTTTTTACCTATTTATACCCTTCACCATGAGTGGCAAGGGTATATATAAGTTTGTCATTCCGTTTGTAATTTCCACATTTTTCATTTGCGACCCCATAAAGTATATATATTCTGGATTGTTATAGATAGCGGAATCGATATAGCCATGTCCGTCTGTCCGTCTGTGTGTTGAAATCAACTTTCCAAAGCCCTAAAATAACATACATACATGATTCATATATCAATATCTCCGGAATTCTTCCGGCTCGGTTGCTATTTAAAATCGAGAAAATCGGACCACAAATGGCTGAGATATAAGGAAAAAACCAGGACAACCTCGATTTTAAATAGCAACCTTAGATCTGGATTACTAAGTCATTAATATAGACAATATGGATATCTAATGATAGATATTTCAGAGACCTTTGCATCGACGTATATAAGACCATAGTAAGTTGGACCTGGGCTGAGATATAACCAAAAAAACCAAAACGCTATGTAATTTGTTATTGTTTTCAATGACGTCATGCAAATATATGTATAATAACAAACAAATCTTTATTTGTATGTATGTATGTGAATGAATTGGGGGACTATCATTTTGAAATCATCGGTTCAACTTATTGATATCAATTTTCCAAAAAAACTTTTTTTTTAAAAAATAAAACTTTGCGTCTCAAAAACCTTGCTAAAAAGGGAAAACTTGACATATGGTAACACTGCACAGAACACATATTGTACAAAAACAACAACCACGTTGTTTGAGCAACTTGTGTTTGCGCTTATTTCATTTTGTTGTTGTTTGTTGCTATTGTCAACAAATAATTGAGCAACGCAACCACTCCCAGCAAGGCGAATCTATAGAAGGTGACGACAGAACTACAACATGTACAAAAACAACAGGTACTTTGTTATTGTTAAAAGATAGTCGAACTGTCAAAGTTGCCTGTTGTTGTTTTTGCTTTTGGGTTTGTTGTATTTTTCGCCACAACAATCACAAGTGAATTGACAGTTCACTTGTCTAAACAATTCGCCTTGACTCCCATATTATTATTCTATTTTTTTAGCCGTTTTTAAACATGAAATTAAATAACAAACATTTCAGAAAAAGCTTTTTGTTCGATTGTTGTTGTTACCGCCGCCACTGTTAATTTATTATTTACATATTTTCTTCTTTTATTTATTACATTTTGTTTGTCCCATTTCACTCAAAACATATACATATAAGTACATACATGCAGTTAATAACTACATACAGACATACATGTTTATGCATTTGTTTACTCTTTTTTTCTTATTGTACAATTGCTTAATAACGGTTCTATCTGGTGATCGTCTACTGCTTTAAAAGGCATTGTAGTCAATTATTAAGGGCTTTTTATTTTGAGTTTGTAAAAGAGACAGTGAAAACCAATTGTTTTAAAGCATCGCTAAATATTATACTTTGTTAAAATTGTAAGTAAAGAAAATAAAGTAAATTTATATTTGTTGCTCTTAAAAGTTGTTTTTTAATTAAATCAAACTCGGAAGCCACAGTTCTTTAAAACAATTTTTAGTGTTTTTAATAAAATTAAAAAATACAAATATACAAATAAATCGTGTTTCAAATTAGACAAACTAAAATATCGCAAATCGAATTTAATTGTAATAAATGTGAGTTAAAAGACACGGATCGCATGGTGCAGTGTGACTCCTGTGATAAGTGGTTCCATTTTGAATGCGTTGGAGTAAATAGTGACGTTGCAAATATGAGTTGGAATTGCTCATGTGGAAACGACCAGCCCGTCGTTATTAAAAACAGCGCATCCACCGCCACTTCACAAACACTACCATCCGTTAACGCCACTGCCGAGTTCACCTCAGGTTTGCGAGCAGCCTCATCCCCCGCAAGCCAAATATATAGACCTCTTTCAGATGTGCCCGGTCCATCGTTATGGGGTAATACTGTACAACCACCTGATCAACATAATGCTGGCCCTGAAAAAGGTGCATATAAAAAAGCACAAACGCAACCAATGCAACAACAGGGAAACAGCGATAGAAATGTATTAGGTGAAAAAGTTATGGCTCCAGCAAAGGTATTGCCAACAACAAACTTAGGTGAAAAATATATGCAGCACAATTCTACCAACCAATGTGGCCCAACAACGTCATCCGGTTTTTTGTCATCACATACACAACTGCAGTTGCAGATGCTGGAGGAAGAAAAAGAGCTACAGAGAAAATATTTGGAGAAGAAATATAGTATCCTTTCTCAAGGTGATGTAAGCCAAACTTCAAATTCTTTTTTAAACATGTCTTCTTTCCAGCCAACTGCGTCACAAATTGCAGCAAGACAGGTGATACCAAAAGAGTTGCCAAATTTCGATGGCAATCATGAAGACTGGCCCCTGTTCATCAGTAATTATAAAAATAGCACAGAAATAGCAGGCTACACTGATGGTGAAAACTTAATGCGTTTACAGTCGTGCCTTCGGGATCGTGCCAAGGAACTGGTAAAAAGCAAATTCCTAATTCCATCTATGGTGAGTGAAATTATACAAACACTTGAAATGTGTTTCCCAGAACATATTCTAGATAGTATGATAGAGAAAGCAACGAAAATCCCCCCACTTAAGGACAGGCTCGACAGCATCATCGAATATGCACTCACCATACGAAATATTTGCTCAACTATGGAGGCGTGTAATTTAATGGCTCATTTAAATAATCCACTTCTGGTTAAAACTTTAGTTGATAAATTACCCAACAATCATAAGTTGAGTTGGGCAATGCACATAAAGGATGACAAAGTTCCAGTGGTAAAATCATTCAGCGATTGGATATACAATATAGCAGCCGCAGCTAGCCAAGTCGTGTCGCCCATAGGTAGTAAAAAGACCGCATCTGTAAACAATCATTCAGAGCAAGACCACCGCAACAAATTATTTTGTGTTTTTTGTAAAAGCGAGCAGCACAAAATACAGAATTGTGGTGAATTCCAGTCCTTGAATTTAGATGCCAAGTGGAAAGTAGTAAACGAAAATAAATTGTGCCGCCAGTGTTTAAATTCCCATCGGCGTAAGTGTTTCTCAAAAAAGGTGTGTGATATCAGCAACTGTACGGCAAAACATCATCCTTTGTTACATAAATATACAATATCATCTAACCCTGTTGAAGTAGCAACTCAAGGGCGCAGTGGAAGTGTAAATGCACACAACGACCGTAGTCAAGACACACAGTGTTTCAGAATTCTCCCAATTCGTCTATATTGGAATGGTGGCTCTTTGACGACGTTCGCATTTTTAGATGAAGGTTCATCAGTGACCTTAATAGAGCAAAGCCTTTTCGATAAGTTAGGACTTACCGGCAAACAAGAACCTTTGGAGTTACGTTGGACTGGCGATACAACTCGATCTGAAAACGATTCTGTAAAAATTAATATAGAAGTATCCAGCATCAAAAATGATAGTAGATTCACACTTTACGATGTGCATACAGTAAATAATCTTGGTCTTCCAATACAGTCTATAAATTTTGATGATATAGTCAAGGACAACACATATCTGAAAGGTTTGCCTATACAGTCATATACAAATGCAAAACCGATGGTTCTAATTGGCCTTAACAATTGGAGACTGGCTGTTCCTTTAAAAATTAGAGAAGGCGGACGTACTCAGCCAATTGCAACAAAGACTCGTCTGGGATGGACCCTGCAAGGTAGTGGCACAGATTTAAATAAATTTTCTACACTAAATATACACACATGTGAGTGCGATACTCAATATAGAAATCTACACGATGAAGTGAAGGAATATTTTGGCCTAGATACTCCTCAAGAGAAAAACATTTTGTCGTCGGAGAACAACAGAGTTATGCAAATTCTTGAAACTACCGCCATTAAGAAGAATCAACAGTTTGAAGTCGGTTTACTCTGGAAAGACGAAGTCCCACAATTGCCAGAGAGTTATGAAGTCGCTTGTCATCGCCTAAAGTGTCTCCAAAAGAAATTCAATAAAGATCCACAGTTACAGCAGACTATGCAATCGGAAATCGATAAACTTATTTCCAAAGGTTATGCACGAAGGGTATCAGAGGCAGAAATGTTTTCTCATGAAGGTCGTACCTGGTATCTTCCAATTTTTGTTGCCCTAAATCCGAATAAACCTGGTAAAGTTCGTCTAGTATGGGATGCAGCAGCAAAGTCGCATAATAAGTCTCTAAACGACTTTTTAATTTGTGGTCCTGATTTACTTACGTCACTTTTTAACATTTTAATTGAGTTTCGTGTGGGACAAATAGCGATTTGTGGTGATATAGCAGAAATGTTTCATCGTATAAATGTTAAGGACGAAGACATGCATGCCCAGCGATTTTTGTGGTTCGAAAATGGCACCATTATTCCACGACCATGTGTTTATGTAATGAAGGCCCTGACCTTTGGTATAAGCTGCGCACCCTGCATCGCTCACTTTGTTAGAAATAGAAACGCAAGTGATTTTAAGAACATGTACCCTCGCGCTGTGAAATCGATACAGTGCTATCATTATATGGACGATTTTATCGATAGTGTGAACACCGAAGAAGAGGCGAAGGAACTGGCGATTCAAGTTCGAATGATTCATGCAGCTGCTGGGTTTCATATGAGAAACTGGGTTACTAATTCCGCGCAATTAAGACAACACCTGTCTGATGATGGCTCGGCAAATCAGACCTCATTTAAAGCAATAGAAAAATGCTTGGTATGTATTGGGAATCCAATAATGACGTTTTCCAATATAATTCTAGATTTTCGAGGCTTCGAAGAGATGTGTTCCAGCCGCATGTGGTCCCTACTAAAAGGGAAGTCCTTCAAGTCCTAATGTCGATTTTCGACCCAATGGGTTTCGTCTCCCATTACACTATTGGTCTCAAAATGCTTCTACGAGATATATGGCGGTCAGGAATAAAATGGGACGATGAATTAAGCGACGATCTTCTTCCGAAATGGTCTTCATGGCTTGGTAATTTGGTCAAAATAACATCAATCGTCATCCCGCGATGTTACTCTAAACTGCTGAAATTGACGGTAAATGTCCACCTACATACATTTGTAGATGCAGAATCCAGCATAATGATGACGTCGATATTCGAATTGTTGCAGCCAAGTCAAAAGTCACCCCTTTAAAGCCCATATCTATACCACGTCTAGAGCTTCAAGCTGCTTTAGTTGGAACGAGACTGGCCTTAAAAATTCGTAGCGCAACGCGCCTTAACTGTGAGGAATGTTTCTTTTGGTCTGACTCAAAAACAGTTCTTAAATGGCTTTCAATAGACCCTAAAAACTTCAAGGCATTCGTTATGTATAGAGTTGGCGAAATATTAGAATTTACTAATGTCACGCAATGGAGTTGGGTGCCGTCCAAATTAAACCCTGCAGACTATGCTACCAAAATATGTACATCTGACGACGATATGTGGCTCAATGGTCCAGTATTTTTGAAAGGTGATAAGAATATGTGGCCTAAATGTCCAGACCTAGGAGGCCCCAATAATGAATAAATACGAAATCATTTATTGATTATTGATAAATTAAGCAGTTTATCTATTAATATCGAATATTTCTCAAATTGGAAGCGTCTATACATGGCACTCTCGCAATTTCTACTATATATTGAAAAATTAAAGTTTAAAACCCGTGGAAGTAAAATACCAGATGGTATGCGGTTCGAATATATACAAAAGTCGAAAAATATTTTGTTCAAGTATGCCCAAGCCAAAGAATTTTCAGAAGAAATTTGGTGTCTACGAAATAATAAGAAGATACACCCTGGAAGTAAACTTAAACAGCTCAATGTTTTTCTAGATGATCACGAAATCATTAGCGCTTGCGGTAGAGTTGAATCTCTAAATTGTAACAACGCCATTATTCTGCCACATAGTCATTATATTACGTTTTTGTTGGTCTGAAATTACCACGAGAATTTTCATCATTGTCTTCACGAAGCAACACTATGCAAAATTAAATCAAAATTTTACATTCCCAAGTTGAGAACCCTTTATAAGAGTGTGCGATCCAACTGTCACGATGTAAGAACCAGTCAGTTGTACCCCGGACGCCATTAATGTCATCTTTACCAGCAGCAAGACTTGCCAGCTTCGAACGCCCTTTTACATACGTAGGTATTGACTTTTTTGGACCATTATATGTAGCAGTAGGCAGGCGCCGAGAAAAAAGATGGGGTGTTCTGTTTACATGTTTGACACTTCGAGCAATTCATATTGAGGTCGCCCACAGCCTTGACACGAGCTCATGCATTATGTGTATTCAAAATTTTAAAGCTGTTGAAAGAGTTCTTCGCGAGGAGAAACAAAATCTCGACCTACACCAAGTCTTCTCTAAACACGACGATATAAAGTGGAGATTCAATCCCCCTGCAGCACCACATATGGGCGGTACGTGGGAAAGGTTGGTACGTACAGTGAAAACTATTCTTTACGCAATGTGCCCTGCCTTCAAATTTAACGACGAATCATTGAGAAGGGCTTTGTGCGAAATTGAATTTATAATTAACTCTCGTCCCTTAACTTTTGTGG
This sequence comes from Calliphora vicina, assembly GCF_958450345.1. Lineage (NCBI taxonomy): Eukaryota > Metazoa > Arthropoda > Insecta > Diptera > Calliphoridae > Calliphora > Calliphora vicina. The sequence goes on along the minus strand of NC_088783.1, from coordinate 91,312,814 downwards.
CTCTAGACTCAGCTGAAGACGACGCACTAACTCCAAACCATTTACTCCTCGGATCCGCAGATGAATACAAACCGTTATGTGAAACTAACTACGATCTACGACAACGATGGCATCAAACTCAGAAATTTGCAAATAACTTTTGGAGAAGGTGGGTTCGTGAATATGGTCCTAACTTAATCCGGCGCAACAAGTGGTTCGAAAAAGTTAAGCCACCTTCCGTTGGAGATATAGTTATAATAGTGGACGATACGCTTCCTCGAAACAACTGGCCCAAGGGAGTAATAACTGAAACAACAACCGCAAAAGATGGTCAAGTTCGTCGTGTTAAAGTCAGAACCAGTTCCAGTATATTTGAGAGGCCCGTAACGAAAATAGCTGTACTAGATGTCGGTAATACTCAGGATGGCAAGCTCATCGATTCCTAATTCGCTTACAAGGGGGGGAATGTTACCGCCGCCACTGTTAATTTATTATTTACATATTTTCTTCTTTTATTTATTACATTTTGTTTGTCCCATTTCACTCAAAACATATACATATAAGTACATACATGCAGTTAATAACTACATACAGACATACATGTTTATGCATTTGTTTACTCTTTTTTTCTTATTGTACAATTGCTTAATAACGGTTCTATCTGGTGATCGTCTACTGCTTTAAAAGGCATTGTAGTCAATTATTAAGGGCTTTTTATTTTGAGTTTGTAAAAGAGACAGTGAAAACAAATTGTTTTAAAGCATCGCTAAATATTATACTTTGTTAAAATTCTAAGTAAAGAAAATAAAGTAAATTTATATTTGTTGCTCTTAAAAGTTGTTTTTTAATTAAATCAAACTCGGAAGCCACAGTTGTGTTTAATTCTTTTAATACCCTTCATCATAAGTGGCAAGGCTATATACATATGTATATGTAAGTTTGTCATTCCGTTTGCAATTTCTATAAAATTTTATGAAATTTCAACAGATTATGTAAACGATTCTATATTGGATTTGCTGTTACGGTTCCATATGTGTTCTCCTATTTTAAGATTTACTTTTAATTTTATATACAGGGATGGAAAATTATATTTTTGTTCCGTATTAAAATAGTATTAAAAAATTACTTTCTTCATCACCAGAGTACTTAAAATTTTAATATTACTGTAGCTTTATGTTGTAAACAGTCGTCTGTTATCACAAAATTGTCTATAGAAAGTGCTGTTGAATACGAGATTTTCTATAGAAAATGCTGTTATAATAGACAAGATTTTTAAAGAAAATGCTGTTTTTCATACGATTTTCTATAGAAAATACTGTTATACACAACATGTCCAAAAAATATAGTTATAGACAAGATTTTCTATAGAAAATTATTTTATTTTCTATAGAAAAATGTTACACTCAACAGAAAATATAGTTATACTTAAGATTTTCTACAGCAAATATTGTTATACACAAGATTGTTTATAGAAAATATTGTTCTACGCAAGATTTTCTATAGAAAATATTGTTCTACACAAGATTTTCTATAGAAAATATTGTTCTACACAAGATTTTCTATAGAAAATATTGTTCTACACAAGATTTTCTATAGAAAATATCGTCATACCCAAGATTTTCTATAGAAAATATCGTCATACCCAAGATTTTCTATAGAAAATATCGTCATACACAAGATTTTCTATAGAAAATATCGTCATACATAAGATTTTCTATAGAAAATATTGTTATACTCAAGATTTTCTATAGCAAATATTGTTATACTCAAGATTTTCTATACCAAATATTGTTATACTCAAGATTTTCTACAGAAAATATTGTTCTACTCAAGATTTTCTACAGAAAATATTGTTCTACACAAGATTTTCTATAGCAAATATTGTTCTACACAAGATTTTCTATAGAAAATATCGTCATACACAAGATTTTCTATAGAAAATTTTGTTATACTCAAGATTTTCTATAGAAAATATTGTTATACTCAAGATTTTCTATAGAAAATATTGTTATACTCAAGATTTTCTATAGAAAATATTATTATACTCAAGATTTTCTATAGAAAATGTTGTTCTACACAAGATTTTCTATAGAAAATGTTGTTCTACACAAGATTTTCTATAGAAAATGTTGTTCTACACAAGATTTTCTATAGATAATATTGTTATACACAAGATTTTCTATAGAAAATATTCTTATACACAAGATTTTCTATAGAAAATATTCTTATACACAAGATTTTCTATAGAAAATATTGTTATACACAAGATTTTCTATAGAAAATATTGTTATACACAAGTTTTTCTACAGAAAATATTGTTATACACAAGATTTTCTACAGATTTTCTATAGAAAATGTTGTTCTACACAAGATTTTCTATAGAAAATGTTGTTCTACACACGATTTTCTATAGAAAATGTTGTTCTACACACGATTTTCTATAGAAAATGTTGTTCTACACACGATTTTCTATAGAAAATGTTGTTCTACACACGATTTTCTATAGAAAATGTTGTTCTACACACGATTTTCTATAGAAAATGTTGTTCTACACACGATTTTCTATAGAAAATGTTGTTCTACACACGATTTTCTATAGAAAATGTTGTTCTACACACGATTTTCTATAGAAAATGTTGTTCTACACAAGATTTTCTATAGAAAATATCGTCATACACAAGATTTTCTATAGAAAATATCGTCATACACAATGTTGTTCTACACAAGATTTTCTATAGAAACTGTTGTTCTACACAAGATTTTCTATAGAAAATGTTGTTCTACACAAGATTTTCTATAGAAAATGTTGTTCTACACAAGATTTTCTATAGAAAATGTTGTTCTACACAAGATTTTCTATAGAAAATGTTGTTCTACACAAGATTTTCTATAGAAAATGTTGTTCTACACAAGATTTTCTATAGAAAATGTTGTTCTACACAAGATTTTCTATAGAAAATGTTGTTCTACACAAGATTTTCTATAGAAAATGTTGTTCTACACAAGATTTTCTATAGAAAATGTTGTTCTACACAAGATTTTCTATAGAAAATGTTGTTCTACACAAGATTTTCTATAGAAAATGTTGTTCTACACAAGATTTTCTATAGAAAATGTTGTTCTACACAAGATTTTCTATAGAAAATGTTGTTCTACACAAGATTTTCTATAGAAAATGTTGTTCTACACAAGATTTTCTATAGAAAATGTTGTTCTACACAAGATTTTCTATAGAAAATGTTGTTCTACACAAGATTTTCTATAGAAAATGTTGTTCTACACAAGATTTTCTATAGAAAATGTTGTTCTACACAAGATTTTCTATAGAAAATGTTGTTCTACACAAGATTTTCTATAGAAAATGTTGTTCTACACAAGATTTTCTATAGAAAATGTTGTTCTACACAAGATTTTCTATAGAAAATGTTGTTCTACACAAGATTTTCTATAGAAAATGTTGTTCTACACAAGATTTTCTATAGAAAATGTTGTTCTACACAAGATTTTCTATAGAAAATGTTGTTCTACACAAGATTTTCTATAGAAAATGTTGTTCTACACAAGATTTTCTATAGAAAATGTTGTTCTACACAAGATTTTCTATAGAAAATGTTGTTCTACACAAGATTTTCTATAGAAAATGTTGTTCTACACAAGATTTTCTATAGAAAATGTTGTTCTACACAAGATTTTCTATAGAAAATGTTGTTCTACACAAGATTTTCTATAGAAAATGTTGTTCTACACCAGATTTTCTATAGAAAATGTTGTTCTACACAAGATTTTCTATAGAAAATGTTGTTCTACACAAAATTTTCTATAGAAAATGTTGTTCTACACAAGATTTTCTATAGAAAATGTTGTTCTACACAAGATTTTCTATAGAAAATGTTGTTCTACACAAGATTTTCTATAGAAAATGTTGTTCTACACAAGATTTTCTATAGAAAATGTTGTTCTACACAAGATTTTCTATAGAAAATGTTGTTCTACACAAGATTTTCTATAGAAAATGTTGTTCTACACAAGATTTTCTATAGAAAATGTTGTTCTACACAAGATTTTCTATAGAAAATGTTGTTCTACACAAGATTTTCTATAGAAAATGTTGTTCTACACAAGATTTTCTATAGAAAATGTTGTTCTACACAAGATTTTCTATAGAAAATGTTGTTCTACACAAGATTTTCTATAGAAAATGTTGTTCTACACAAGATTTTCTATAGAAAATGTTGTTCTACACAAGATTTTCTATAGAAAATGTTGTTCTACACAAGATTTTCTATAGAAAATGTTGTTCTACACAAGATTTTCTATAGAAAATGTTGTTCTACACAAGATTTTCTATAGAAAATGTTGTTCTACACAAGATTTTCTATAGAAAATGTTGTTCTACACAAGATTTTCTATAGAAAATGTTGTTCTACACAAGATTTTCTATAGAAAATGTTGTTCTACACAAGATTTTCTATAGAAAATGTTGTTCTACACAAGATTTTCTATAGAAAATGTTGTTCTACACAAGATTTTCTATAGAAAATGTTGTTCTACACAAGATTTTCTATAGAAAATGTTGTTCTACACAAGATTTTCTATAGAAAATGTTGTTCTACGCAAGATTTTCTATAGAAAATGTTGTTCTACACAAGATTTTCTATAGAAAATGTTGTTCTACACAAGATTTTCTATAGAAAATGTTGTTCTACAAAAGATTTTCTATAGAAAATGTTGTTATAGATAAGATTTTCTATAGAAAATGTTGTTATAGATACGATTTTCTATAGAAAATGTTGTTATAGATAAGATTTTCTACAGAAAATATTGTTATAGATAAGATTTTCTACAGAAAATATTGTTATAGATAAGATTTTCTACAGAAAATATTGTTATAGATAAGATTTTCTACAGAAAATATTGTTATAGATAAGATTTTCTACAGAAAATATTGTTATAGATAAGATTTTCTACAGAAAATATTGTTATAGATAAGATTTTCTACAGAAAATATTGTTATAGATAAGATTTTCTACAGAAAATATTGTTATAGATAAGATTTTCTACAGAAAATATGGTTATACTCAAGATTTTCTACAGAAAATTTTGTTCTACACAAGATTTTGACCTATATCTGTATTATGGATATCTAATGATAGATATTTCATAATAAAATATATCTAATGATAGATATTTCAAATACAATTGAATTTGTGTTTACCTAAAGATATTTAAAATTTTTATATTAAAGTATAATTTGGTGAAGGGTATATAAGATTCGGCACAGCCGAATATAGCTCTCTTACTTGTTATTAATAACAATAATGTGTTACCATTATATTCAAATACAAACATTTCTGGGGAAAATGTTAGTGTTAACAATTTTTATAGATATTAGTAAAATTTTATTTATAAAAACTAATAAAATTGGTATTTTTACGAAAACGATAAGTATTAGCGGCCATTTGTACTATTTTCTTTTACTAAAATACATAAAATAACTTAAAAATATATTTAAGGTGGGTGCTGGCACAATATTTTTGCCCGTTACAAACATCTGCACAAACCCAATATACCCTCCTCACTATGTTGGTGCAGGGAATAAAAATGGGCGATAGGTGCATGCGACCATGCCCATATTCTCAGAATATCGTTTTAATGTCACCAGAAATATGTATATTGTGTAATTTTTAAGACTACATATTCTTACTATTTTTGTCACTCTCTTCCATAGAAGCGCAACCACTGTGCAATGGCACCTTATTAAATGCACCTTGGGCTGAATGATACCAATTTTAAGAGCTCCACCGTTTTCAAAACACCATTGAAAATATCAATAGTACACTCATTGTCCTCGTTGCGACAAAACTAATGACAAAATATAAAAGGAAAATCGATTTAAATTATGTTATTATGTTCGTCATTAACAGTTTTCCGGTGATTTTTCTTAATTTATATTTTATTTTATATATTTCAACTTCGGATATCATTGATAGGTCTTTTCCGAAAATTTTCATGCATGTATTGTACATAATGCACATATTAAAAGCTGCTCCATAGAAGGTTAAATTGGCCATTATTTCACATTTGAAATGAAAATAAAAAGTATGTGTAGTACACATTGTGTACCATGAATTTATCACATAATTAATAATTGCATGTAAAATCGATGAAACATTTTAATATATTTTATTCCTTTAAGTTTTACATCGAGTTTGCGGATATAATTTGAACGCACACACAATTTTTTGCTTGATTTAACTTATTATGTACCTCTGATATTAAATCACTTATTTTAACCTGAAGGGTTAAGTGAGAAACGGTTAAATTAAATCGGAGAAGACCATGTAATGGTACCTCAAAATTAATTTTCAAATAGATAATGTGTGAAACAAAATAAAATTATAATGAGTTTAAATATGTAATAAAATTATATCACGAGTAAAATGTTTAAATTAAATTTAATCCATATTCCTTGGTGTGGCAACTTCCTATAACATTTTGGCAGATATTTTGTCACAAATAAGATATTTAGTACGCTGAAAATCATAACTTTAAAGACGTCCATCTCACCAAAAAGAAACATTTTAACCGAAATATTTTGGAAATAATTTGAAAACATTCATATTTGCAAAATGGTTGTCTGATACAAATCTAGGCACTCTAATCCATCATTTAGACTCTGGGTCAAATTAAAATTACCAGAAGTGAAAATAGTCTGAAATACATTGGTCTATTTGACCATTGACACAAAAAGTGATTGATTTTAAATCATCTACGTACCATTTCGACATGGCAAATATTTACTCAAAAAAGCGTAACCACTTTTTATAGCACAAATTTGTTTGACGTGTTTACTAGGGAGATCGCCCCGGTTTTTAATAACCGGTTTTTTTGGTATGGTCGGTTTCGGTTTTTTTGAAAAGCTCACATTTCGAATACCGAAGAAACCGGGGTTTTCTCCTCGAATAGCCGATTTTTTCTAAATGTTTAAAAAATATTCAAAATCCAAAAAATTTAAAACAGATACTTCAACTATTTTAGAAGACTTTTTATATTTAGAAAATGTCACAAGTGATCTAGTAAGCCCGAAAACTTACACAATGCTTTGTTTTCTATATGTCCTACAAATACACCGAGTAAAATATGATTTTCAATGTCTAGTTTTATAAAAACAAAAAAAATCGATATACTCCAAAGCATTTAAACTGCGTTTTACTTATTCCTAAGAGATTATTTTACCTTCATAAGGTCTTCAAATTTATTGACATTAAAGATTCGGGTTAAATTTGACTTAAATAGAAAATAGATTTTAAAAAAAAAAAACCTAACGTAGTTGTTGACACTTGAAATTAAATTAAAGTCATAAAATATCAACTCATTTCTAGAAAAAATTCAATTTTAATTTCAAAATGGGTAAAATTTTACCCGAATACCTTATGAAGAATGTATAAGAAAAACTGTAGTTCAGCAAGTATGATGAAAAGAGACAGATATATATTAGAGCTACCAAGGATATATTGTAGTACTACCAAATGTAACTTAATTGTGCGTAACAAACGACCATAATTCCAAACAAGTTTATAGATATTTTTTGCCAATTTGTTTTTCTAAAAACCTAAGGCCACCAGATTTTGAAAATGAAAATAGATGACATAAAGAAAAAAGTAAAAAATTTATTTGAATTCAACATTTTTTACAGAAAAATTTACGTTCACATATACATACAGTGAATGTCACTTAAAATCGTACAGCATCGTAGTAAAATTTTATTCATTAGTTGATGTTTTGGAAATATTTTAAAATGTTATTTTAATATTTTGTGTGCTATTACCTATCAGAAAATATGGTATAATTTTAATTGCCCTTATCTATTATAAAAAAATTGGGTAACACTGTCGGTGCCCAGAATATCACCTCTTCATTTAAAATCATGCAGGCACTAAAAAACAGCAAAGGATACCCTACAAAGTATTAGGATTATTTAATATTAAATTTTTTTTTAATTTTTAAAGTTTTAATTATAATTTAATATAAGTGTACGAATTTAAGTGAAATATGAATTTTGTGATGTTCTTTAATTTTCATCAATATTTTTTAAGCAATTGAGGTTTTGTTAACTTTTTTGTTGTAATACAAATTTTTTGTTCCAATTAATAAAATGACTTTTAATTTTTTATATAATCACCTATTATAGCCTGTATAATTTCATAATATTTAAAAAAAAATATGTTGTACGATTTTGAGTGACATTCACTGTATGTATGTATATTATAGTCCAAGATTGTATCCTATCATCCTAATAATACCACTAGAAGTGTATTATTAGGATGATAGGATAACGTTAACTGGTGGCACAACGACGTTGAAGATTTGAGGTGCATTTAAAAGGGGACAAAATTATTTTTTTAAGTTTTTGTAAAAATTTTGCCATTAAATAATTTGCAATTTAATTTAAAAGATTCGAAATGTATGCGTAATTGTCGTTCAAATGAGACATTAAAGACAACAATTGGTTAACAAATTTTAAAGTTATTAAAAATTCCCCAGGTTACACCGGTAACCTATTCGCAGGTATGATCAAACAAATTTAATTAACAGCAGTTCCAAAACTCCATTTCAAATTTTAAAAAAAAAATTTGTTTAACAAATTTCAGAATTTTCTGATCATCTTAATGGGATTTATAGAGAATAAAAATATGAAAAAATTATGTCAATATCTTCTCTATTTTTTCAGAACCTGCGATTTATATTTTCCGATTTTCGGGAAAAACTAATTATTTGGCCATATTTTGCCGAAGGAGCCCAATTTCCTTACTGTTATGAATTTTAAATAAACCTATTCAGAATATTATAGTACAGATAATTTTAAACATACTCTGAAAGTTTTATTAAAATCGAAAACGTTAACCCTTAAATCGGGAAGGTCAAATATTTCAATAATTGGAATTTCTAATTGAAAGATAGCGAAACGTTATATAAAAATATATAACGATTTTAATGAAACTTTGGAAAAATGTAGCATAAAGTCTAGTATTTACAAAATTTAAAAAAAAAGAAACCGGTTGCAACCCTGGTATGTAGTCGATAGTGAGCCGGACTATTAATCTGAGGGTTGCGGGTTGGATTCCCGGCAGAGACTCTGAGTCAGTGAAGCCAAGTGTAGGGAATTTTCCCTTTTTATAGGAATTTTTTCCCAAAATTTCACATGTAGGGAAAAAGGGAAAGATTTTTTACTTTTGTCGAATTGTAGGGATTTTTTGCAATGGCAATTTAAAACTACATATTATGTATTTTCCAAATATAAAATTAAAAAAACATAGAATTTGTTTAAGCATATCATTAGAAATTCGTAAATCTGGTATAATATGAAGTAAGTAATAATGTGGCATCTTTAATATCATAATTATAAAAAATTAGTATTTTAGTAAAATTGTTTTATGCTAAATTCCCAATTTTTAATTTGATAAATTCACTGAAATTTATTGTTGGGGGATAAGCTAGTTCCTATGCGCATTTCACTGGTTGCTTAGGCCAGATCATCAGGAAACCTTTTCCCAAAAGGCTTTACAAAAACTAGAGATATTATACAAATAAAACTATAGAGTGTTTGAGAATTACAGACACTCAAGCTTTATTTGTAAAAATATCAAAGCTTAAACAAAACACCAACAATAAACCGTGATTTATCTTTTCTTACATTTCCTTACTACAATTGGTAGGTTTCTTGCCGACACAAACTGTAGTGTGTAAGTGAGTAAAGAAAAAACAAAAAAATAAAAACAACTTGCTTTATTGTTTTCGCAAGAAAATCAAAATAAAGCGAGTTGCCAGTTTAGTCTTAAGCTAGGTACTCTGTTCAAAATTTCGTGCGAAATGCTGTCAAACTACATATAAAATATTTGGAATGAAATATATGCGAAATAATTTCGCAAAAGCAGTACTCTGTTTTTATTGTTGAAAACATGTGAATTACATCTGGCAACCTTATTTTTCCACACGAAATAACATACGCAGCACTTCTTTCGCACGAACAGCTAGCTGTCAAACAGCATGTAAAATTTTTCGCATGAAAAAACCATAGTTTTTCGCAAATATGAACAGAGTACTAGGCTTTAATGCACAAGCAACTTGCTAATTTATCGTTAAAAGCAGGGTTCTATAGCTGAAACAAAAAGTCGACATTTCGACTTTTTCCGTTTTTTAAAAAGTCGACTTTTCGAACTTTCGACTTTTGGTAGTTTATGAAAAGTCGACTTTTCGAACTTTCGACTTTTTCAACTTTTTACCATTTCTTGTAAAATATACATGGTTTCTACATTTATTGATGCGGCTTTTGTAATGTTTAGCAATAAAAATTAAATTTATCAAGGCGATAATAGTTAGAATAATGTTGTAAGAATTTTGTGTAGAAAAAAGCTTTATTTTATAAACATTTATTTATTTATTATTTACATATATTAGCATACACTACAAAAAATGCAAGTGCAATATTTTTTTTTAACAATCTAAAAGTCGACTTTTATCGACTATTCGACTTTTTTCGACTTTTATCGACTATTTCCGACTATTCGACTTTTGAGATAACATAATCGATTGTTCGACTTTTTTCCGACCAAAAGGACGATGAGTAATGAAAATTGCTGAAATCGGTCCATTATTTCACCTAGCTCCCATACAAATGTCCTCCAGAAGTTAGATTTTATCGGACATAAATGTTTGATTTATATAGGTATCTACATTAATTTTGCTTCAAATAAGTTTTATATATACGGGAATCATGTCATAAAATGTTATTATGGTCGGTCCATAATTAGTCATAGCTCCCATATAGGGATGTCAGATTCAGATTCGCAAAATGCTGGACATTGGGGTTCAAAAAGCTGGACAAACCAAAAAAAACTGGACATTAAAAAAAATTACAGAAAATTTCGGTTTTGTGTAAATAATTTTTATTAAAATATATTTTTATCCACCGTTATCAACATATATGTATATTATTATTATTATTCAGGGCTATTCCTGTTCTCACTTTCACCATTTTCGTAATTGAAAACACATTTTTGTTATTTTTTGTGTTTCAATTACGAAAATTATCTATTCAATAATTTTTGTATTTGAAATTCAACCAATAACGAAAATTATATATTCAATTGTCAAAATAATCAAATTCAAAACTCAAAATTCAATAGAAAATATCAAGAAATTTAATAAAACCAGTTCAATATGGGATAAATGTTTGAATTGAAATATAATTTTTTCTGTGAACTAATGGCAAAATTTATGTTTTTGCCAATGAAAATCAATTCTGTCCGGCGACGTGTATAATTTTTAGAATATTTTTTCTGCATTACATGAGAGGCATATTTGCTATATAAGCACTTATCAAAATATTCTCCATAGAAGTTATCACAAAGGATTACTTATAAATAATTTGTCTTTCATATAAACAAATTTGCAGAGGAGCATTTTGCAGGCCAGGTGATGAATACGAGACTTTAAAAACATCGGCATATAATATACGTGTGGCCCCATATTACGTTATTTTAAAGGATCAACATACAGGAATAAATATTCTTATTTTCTTGCATTTGAACGTGTGTTATATTCATACATTTTAGTTTGTCTATTCGGAATAGCCAAATGTAGCATTCTAAGTTGTTTTTTGTGTCAAATGTATGTATTTTTTTAATTAAAAATGTTGGCCCTTTTTTAGCCACTTTTTAACCCTTTTTTAGCCTTTTTTCTAAGTATTTAGCCCTTTTTGTTCACCATGAATTGGCAACACTGATACCTACGTACGTATTCGTAAAACTAACGGTCACTTTAGACTAACACATTAGACCACTTAAAAATAAAATGTAATTAGTTAGTTGGTTTTTAACTGCAGAGAAGGCAAACCACAATAAAATTTTAAAGCTCTCTCTCTCAGTCTCTATCCTTTAATAACCTTTTAAAACAATATATAATTAAATAAAATAAATTATTATTAAATAAAACGAAAAAATCGAGTGCTGTTAAGCAAGCCAACAGTTTTCTTTAAAATTTTATTATCCTTTAAATAGCTGCAAAAAATGCGACCAGTTGGATAATGACCACATGGTCATGTGTGACAATTGTGACAACCCAGCGGCGAAATTGTTGAGGCCTTCAGCTATAAGGCCTTCTGTAAGACCTTCCTAGACCTTTTTTTAGATCCAGTTCTCATGCTCGCTTGCCTTCTCAGGAAGACCTTATGGAAGGCCTACCTGCTCTCTTCTTTGTGTTGCTACAAAAAAAGTACAAGCACAAAATACCGTTAAAAAAATCACATTCCAAAGACAAAACAACAAACACAAAAAAAATGCTGATGTCAAATAATTGTGACATCTATTCAAATAATATACAAAAGGCCTGATAACAAGCCTGTGAAGAAGGCCTACTACCAGGCCTGTTGAAGAAGGCCTTCTATCAGGCCTGTTGAAGAAGGCCTTGGCTGGCTAGGACATCGTGTGTAAAAAATATATGAGTATGGAATGGAGCAATAAGGCCTTCCAGAAGGCCTGCTTACTACTTCTTTTCGCCGCTGGGAAGTGGTATCATTACGCCTGTGTGGGAGTAGACAGTAACGTGGGAAATTATAGTTGGAACTGTGAAATTTGCGAACACACTACATCTGTCACTGCTGCTCCAAATCACACAGTGGTATTTGAGGATCTTCCGAGCTCATCATCATCACATGTAGTAATACCACCAACTATCACAACATCGCTCGCTACAACTGCCTCAGGCATTATTATTCCGAGCACGTCAACATATGCAACTGCATCAGCAATTTCAACAGTATTTAATGCTGCAACTCCTACGTACACATACAAAACACAGCCAGCATCAGTTATTTTTCAACAGCAACAAAAGCATGTGAATGCAAGTATACAAATGACAACTGAGAAAAATACGGTTGATGGTATGCAAAGGCAAAAAATGCTGCAGCTGGAACGTTTAGAGGAGGAAAGAAAGATTCAATACGAATTTTCAGAGCGTAAATATAAGATTTTATTTCAAAATTATACCCAACCTATTGAACAAACGAATTCCTACGATTTCAATTTTAATCATCAATCTACTGCACAAATGCCTTCTGGAAGCAGCGTAACTAATTTCGCGCTTGCATTTAATTTTTAAACTAAATTTGGGCAATGCATCAAAGAGACGAATTCCAATAGTGAAGTCATTTAGCGTATGGCTCTATCAAATTGCTGAAGCAGCCAGTAAAGTAATGACACCAAACTTTGGAAAAGGAAATGCCACAGTATATACGCACACGCAAATGAACAACATTGCGAGCAAACTATGCATTGTTTGTAAGCATGCAGCTCACAAAGTATATGAGTGTGACAACTTCAAGGAGCTACAACTAAATCAAAAATGGGACTTTGTAAAGAAAAATAACTTGTGCCGCCATTGCCTCAATCAACAAAGGAAAATGTCATAAGGTAAAAGAATGTGGCCTCTCGGGTTGTAAGTACAAACACCATCCATTGTTACACAAGGTATTGAGTACTGAAAGTCAGCTGACATCCCAAACTGTAAGTACGAATGAAATCGAAAATATACAGCGGGGTGCACATATAAATACACTCCATTACGATGGCGAAGATAGACCGTTTTTTCGTATATTGCCAATCCGCATTTATTTAAATTTTTATTTATTGTATCTTCATTATTTAATGAACTAACAATAAGTGGTTCAAATCTTATATCTAATAATTATTATTTAATTAGTCCAGCCAGTGCCGGACGAAAAAATTTTGTATTCGTGGTTGTTTTGGTTAAATTGGCATTCTTCCTTCTAGATTAGGTCTGCTGTGTCCCTCCTTCTTAATCGAGTGTGGCCACGGTTATCTAATATGTTGCAGGCCAGTGGGTTTGGGTGAACTTCAAGTTTTTTATAAATATTTTTGTACATTTTTCGAGATTTCAGTTTTTCAAAGGGCACGTTTAGATCTTTGTGTATATTCGCGTTTTTGATATACCAGGGGGCAACTGTAATCATTCTTAGAAACTTGTTTTGGCGTCTTTGGATCTTTTCTACATTTGACGCTGAGGCCGTGCCCCATAACTGTATGCCATAACACCATATCGGTTTTATGATCATGTTATAAAGTAGAAGTTTACAATCTAAACTAAGCGTAGAGTTTCTGCCAATAAGCCGATTAATTTGAATTGATTTCAATTTCATTTGAGTCAACTTTGCATCTATATGACTTTTCCATGTAAGGCGACGATGGAGATGTATTCCGAGGTATTTCACTTCCCATTGTTTAATTATTGTTTGGTTATTGATATGAATAGGGGGCATGATTCTCTACGCAATGTAAATGTTATGTGTGTACATTTTTGCTCGTTGACTTTAATTTTCCATTGTTTTAACCATTTTTCTAATTCAAATATGTGGTTTTGTAAGTAACGAGACGCGTTTAGGGTTTTCATGAATGCTTAGAATAGCAGTATCATCAGCAAATGTTGATGTATGAGTGCGATTGTTAGTTGGCATATTAGACGAATATATCAAATATAAAAAAGGTCCCAGGATACTGCCTTGGGGACTCCAGCTTCAATGGGTTGCGCATTACTTAAAAAGTTTCCCTCTTTAACCTTAAAAGTTCGACCAGTTAAATAGCTTTCCAACAGCTTATGTGTATTTGCGGGTAAATTTTGACTCAGTTTGTATATTAATCCATACCTTATCAAACGCTTGAGAGATGTCGATGAAGAGTGCGGAACAGTATTTCTTTTCTTCAAACGCTTTTCTCAACATATTTACAAGTCTATGGGTTTGTTCGATAGTACTGTGTTTTCTTCTAAATCCAAATTAATGATTCGGAACACAATTGTTTTCAGTTAACATCGGGTACAACTTGTTCATAAGTATCTTCTCAAATAGCTTTGATATATTAGACAATAGGCTGATGGGTCTGTATGATTCTACTTTTGTGTGATCTTTTCCCGGCTTGGGTATCATGGTAACCAGTGAAACCTTCCATTCTTCAGGATAATATTCAAGTCGTAATATAGTATTAAAACTAAAAAGAATTATTTTTATTGCTATCCGGGGTAGCTCCATAAGCATCTTGTTGCTGATCTTGTCCATACCAGGCGCTTTCTTGGGATTTAAATCGACAATAGCATTTTCGATCTCTCGAATCTCAAAACGTAGGTGCTCCAAAATGGGGTGCAACAGGTGGCAACTCAATTGCTTCGTTTGATGTGTTCGGTGTAAATACTTTTTTTAAATGATTAACAAACAGATTCCCTTTTTCAGTATCATTTCTTGCCCAACCACCACTTGAATTTTGCAAGGGGGACTTCCATATAACGGGTCTTTTAAGACTTTTTGTTGCTCGCCATAATGAGTAATCCGATTGCGGGGTTGCGTCCAGGCTTTCTAAATATTTATTCAATGATTCCATTTTTCGAAATTCCAAGAGCTTTTTAAGTCTTTTTATACAATCTTTAAGCTTCGATTTTAGTTGGGGGATCTGTGCAATTGTCACTCTCTGCTTTCTTTTTTCATTTAAGAGCCGTTCGACATCTGCAGAATTAATTCTATTATATCTGATTTGTCGGGGGGTTTGGGTAGCATGTTGAGCAGCCAGTTTGAGATTTTTATCGAAATTGATAAGAGAGTGATCGATGTTTTCTGGTGTTCTTAGCGGTATGTTTTCCGAGCAATGTGTACTGAGGTATTTTTTATATTTGAGTCAATTTAAAAAATAACACTATTAATACCTTTGCTTTTCTAGATGAAGGTTCATCTGTCACCATAGTAGATGAGAGTGTATTTGTAAGCTTACACCCGACCCCCTGTGCCTGCAGTGGACTGGCGGAACGACTCGTGAAGAAAATGATTCCGTCAGAACTTCACTGTTAGTTTCAAGTATGCAAAACAACGCACAGTTCAGGCTTTCAAATGTCCACACCGTTAAGCGCTTAGAGTTGCCATCTCAAACTATTAACATGTCAATTATTGCCAAAAAGTTCCCGTACTTAAAAAATTTGCCGATACATTCGTATAACAACGCAAGGCCCATGATTTTAATTGGTGCAAATAATTGGAAGCTGGCTGTTCCAACAACAATAGCAACAAAAACGCCTACTCTGTCTAAATTACTGTCTTCAGCTGACACCCGTTCAATGAAAATATTAAAATCGACATGCAAACAGATAGACGGACGCTACGAGGTTGGCTTGATGTGGAAAAATAGCTACATACAGTTGCCAAACAGTTATGATAATGCTTTTCGTCGGCTTATGTGCCTCCACAAAAAAAATTTATTAAAGATACATCGCTTCAAGAAAAGATGCAAACTCAAATTACCAACTTGCTTGAAAAAGAATATGCCAAAAAATTAAGTCCGGCCGAAATAGATACTCCTGCAGAAAAGGTATGGTATCTACCCATTTTTATAGCATTGAATCCTAACAAACCCAACAAAATACGCTTGGTGTGGGATGCAGCCGCGAAGTCAAACGGCACATCGTTAAACGATTTTATGCTCAGTGGGCCGGATTTGCTGAATCCCTTAGTCGATATACTCCTGGCTTTTCGCATAGGAAAAATTGCAATTTGTGGGGATTTTGCTGAGATGTTCCACAGAATCAACGTCCAAGAAAGCGATATGCTTGCTCAGAGATTCTTATGGTGGGACAAAATCGACACGTTGCATCAGCCAAGCAATTATGCCTGCATTAACTTTCGGTTTAAACTGTGCACCATGCATCGCCCACTACGTCCGTGACACCAATGCAGAAAAATACAAATCACAATTTCCTCGTGCTGTAGAATCAATTCATAATCACCATTACGTTGATGATTTAATAGACAGTGAAAATACAGAAGAAGAGGCTGTCAACTTAGCAAAACAAGTGGCAAAAATACACGCCGCCGCTGGATTTCATATACGGAACTGGGCATCTAACTCTGCTGATGTTTAAAAACAGTTGTCCGACATACCAAAAGAGTCCCAAGATGTCAAGTTGTGGCGAGCCACTGAAAAGGTTTTAGGTATGTATTGAGACCCAGTTAATGATGCCTTTAAATATATATTCAGATTCCAACGTCTACGCCGAAACGTAATTGATGAGGCTAACATACCGATTTGTTAAATGCAAAATGGTGCCAATGGAAGGCAACAATACCACATATCAAAGATGTTGAGATTCCACGTTGTTATTCTCCAATGTTCTGTGTCGCTGAAAAAATTCAGCTACACATATTTGTAAGTTATCTGCTTGTGCTGACCGGCGGCATCGTTACCGTCACCCTCGTTGCCTCTAAGGCAGTGGTGTTCAAAAATAAAAATGAAGATGTATTGGTGAGAGAGTTACCCAGCAAACACAATGTCAAACACTTAAAATAATAACAAAATGAAGAAAGTTTAGATTTAAATTTTTGTCAAATAAAACCAATTTATTAAATGAATAAAATTTAAATTTTAAGGAAATGAAGGAATATACATTATACGGCCGAAATACTCTCAAATTTTTTATTTTTTTTTTAACTTTGTTTTTTTGTGTTCAATTGTAATTGAAACGCGTGTGTTTGCTATGCTGCATATAAAAACCAACCAACAACAATGCTTATTGAATTTCTCAAAAAATTAGAAAATTAGAAATTTCCAACAGTTCGTTATGCATCGAGTAGGTGAAATTTTGGTGCATTCAAATGTTACTGAGTGGAAGTGGGTGCCGACAAAAATGAATCCCGCTGATTTTGCCACCAAAATAACCACACGAAATGACATG
Organism: Calliphora vicina; assembly: GCF_958450345.1. NCBI lineage: Eukaryota > Metazoa > Arthropoda > Insecta > Diptera > Calliphoridae > Calliphora > Calliphora vicina. Next base: position 91,295,054 of record NC_088783.1, on the reverse strand, counting down.
GCTTTATGGTTCCATGGACCCGAATTTTTACGGAGTTCTCCATGTCAGTGGCCCACATGCAACGATCTGGGACCATCTGATACTTCTGAAATTAAACGTCATGTGCTATTAATTAATCACAAAAGTAAATGTTGCAATTACTTGAACGTCGAGTACTTCTAAAATTGGAAACGACTCTATCGTGCAGTAGCAACGTTTATTTTGTACCTGACAAAACTAAAATATGCAAATAAAAAACTATATTGCCAAACTGAAATCTCTTACGACATGATCCAAAAAGCCCAGCGATTTATAATAAAAACAACACAACAAAATGAGTTTAGCCGAGAAATGCTTAATATGAAAAATCAAGTAAGCTTTAACGTCTGAACACTTATATTGATGCTTACGGAATTATAAGATGTCAAAGTCGAGCTAAACGTCTCAACAACCATGATGATGAAATATTTCTGCCTTTCAACCATCATGTTACGTTTCTTATAGTACGTTCATTTCACGAGGATTATCACCACCAATTCCATGAGGCTGTAATCAATAAAATAAAAAGTCGATTTTATATATTTCGATTACGCGTATTGTACAAGAAGATAAGTATGTCATACAGCCGCCACAAATGGCGCTTCTACCATTTACATTTGTTGGGATAGATTACTTCGGTCCTCTACTTGTGACTCGTGGGAGAATGCGTGAAAAGCGTTGGGGAATAGTTTTCACCTGCCTTACGGTACGTGCTATTCATATAGAAGTCTCACATAGTTTAGATACCAGTTCGTGTATTTTGTGTATACGTAACTTTGTAGCAAGGCGTGGTGTACCTAGAGAAATATACACAGACAATGGTACTAATTTCAAAGGAAATGCAAAAATTATGAACGACCAGATAAAACAAATAAAATTTTCTGATGTATCATCCACATTTGATAAAACTAAATGGATATTTAATCCACCAGGTGCACCCATATGGGTGGGGCATGGGAGAGACACATAAGGTCTGTAAAAAACGTTCTGTACGACTTGTATCCCAGCTTAAATTTTAACGACGAAACATTAAAAAATGCACTGTGTGAGATAGAGTCAATTATAAATTCCCGGCCGCTAACATTCGTCTCAGTTGAAGATAAGATGACATTTACGTCAACGATGGCATCAGACGCAATTATTTGCAGACCACTTTTGGCAACGTTGGGTAAAGGAATATGTTCCGATAATTTCCCGTAGAAGCAAATGGTTCGATCGGCGCCATAGTCATTGTTGTCGATGAAAATCTTCCGCGGAGATGCTGGCCTAAGGGCAAAATTATTGACACCGTAGTTGCAGCAGATGGTCAGGTACGCAGAGTAACGATCAAAACCCATCATGAGCAAGCTCGTATCCCTTGACTCGCTTACGGGTGGGGGAATGTTGCCGTCGTCCACAATTGGTTAATGTTAAATACTTGCATTTATTTATTCTTATTTTCCTTTATGTATTCTGTTTGTCTACTCTCATGTAATGTTAACTTTAAATATTGTTTTTGATTTACTTTGTCTTCTATACATATGTATATACCTACGTACGTATTTGTAAAACTAACGGTCACTTTGAATTTGTCACGTAGATATCTTAAACACATTAGACTACTTAAAAATAAAATGTTAGTTAGTTGGTTTTTAACTGCAGAGAAGGCAAAGCACAATACAATTTTAAAGCTCTCAGTCTCTATCCTTTAATAACCTTTTAAAACAATATATAATTAAATAAAATAAATTGTTATTAAATAAAACGAAAAAATCGAGTGCTGTTAAAATTAATTTTTGTCTCTATCGCAAGCCAACAATACTTTCATTTTTACATTTAAAATATTTAAAATAAAGTCGTCTTTACTTAAGAGTGGACTTTAGGTCTACCATAGACAAGATAAAATATACTTTTGACGTTAAAGTCGACTGTAAATATAAAACCAGCTGAAACTTTTTTTAACTCATTTAACAACAGCATAAGCTGTTCTTCACCAAGTAAAACAGTTCGACAAAAAGTCGAAAATGTTTATGTTACAAGATATTGGCAGAGATTTTGCAATTATTGAATAGTTATCAATAAAATTGGAACCAAAATATCCTAATTGTGATATTAATCTTATTTTTTCCATTTTTCCACCACAATTTGTTTTTTTCTTTAGATTTCGCTGTTACTTTTATTGTTTTTTTTTAATTTACTATGTCAGCTGTTCAGCGGTCCCACTTGCCAATATTTTTTTTTTGTATATTGTATGACTATAGTTGCAAAATAATTAAAAGCAGGTTTTTATTTAAAAGTTGTTTCTATAAAGAACGGACTTTAGTGTTTGACTATGATTATGGGCCAATATGTTTAAGTACTTCGTCAAACCCCTCTTCCAAAAATGTAAAAGCGTAGAAATATGCATTGACGAGACGTTTCTATGATAATGACTAAAAAAATCAGAGAAATAAATAAGTAACAGAAGTCACACTTAATAACGACAAAAATACCACTTGTATTAAAAACACATATTATAACCAAGAGTTTAAGCTAGTATATTGATATTATTTAAAAAACTGCATCTAAATTATATATTATCATAAACTATACACATTATGTTAAAAAATTACTTTTTTTAGATTTATATTTTTAAAAAGCCAAAACCTAATTTACACACTTGATATTTCTTACAAATATTTCACATACCATCCACTATAATTTCCATTTAAAATCATTTTATTTCGACACTTTTTTAATATATATTTTAACAATTGAAGTTTTACTTTGTATTTGCGTTTCTTTTAACGAGCTACTTTTATCTATGCATGTTCACATTTCAATTGCTTTTTTTCAAAAGTACCGTTAGAAATTATCAAAATCAATTTTTTAGTATCATATTTTTTATTTTTGTCGCATCGGGAGCACAGCTGATTACAGAACTATCACGCGATAATGTCAAACTACATATATAAAAAATATTCGCCGGAACGCCATTACGTCAAACTCCATATATAAAAAATAAGTGAATTCGCCTGTAGTTGTTTAAATTCGCCACTGCTGTCACCTTGGAAATCATATTACAGGTGTACATTTGTTACTTTTTTCTGCAAGGTACTCTAATACACATATTTTTATGTTTATTTTCACGAACATCCAAGCGATTCTGAAATCCACTTGAAGAAATTTTGAATCCATGAGTGTTTCCACACTTCAGCAATAGACTGCTGGGGGAATAAAAGATTACTAAATTAAGGTGCCATAGGTGCCTGAAAAGTTTTGAACTTTATTCAAACGTGTTGAAGTAAATTTAAGAAATATTTAAGTATCCATATGCCAAAATAAAGATACGCGACATTCAATGAAAATAATTGAGTATTATATAATTTGGAATTTCAAATTACACATATATTACACATCATAGATCGGAAGGAAGGAGCAATAAAATGGAAAAAATGCTCTCTTTTCACACATACGGGTGATACAATAACAAAATACATGCAATACATTCTCATGAATTAGGTTTTTGTCTTTCAATTACCTATCTAGTTGTCATATATGTTACACATGGGCTAAACCAGGGCACACTTAGAAAGGTGACTACATCACTACAACAATACAAAAACAACAGGTACTTTGTTTTTGTTAAAAAGTAGGTGAACTGTCAAAGTTGCCTGTTGTTGTTTTTGCTTTGGGGTTTGTTGTATTTTTCGCCACAACAACCACAAGTGAACAATTCAAACTTAATAAAAAAAATAATCAGCTGTTTCATCGCAGTCACCTTTCTAAGTGTGCCTTGGGCTAAACCAAGGCGTATTAACAAGCTGAGTACGTCCCGGCAACAAATGCATAGTTTGACAGAACACCTACACTAAACCACGGCGAATTAAGATACAGATGATGTTATGCACTAACCTTGTTAATACGCCTTACAAGCATACCTAAACAAAAACGGCAAGCGTTTTCTAGTTGTTAAAATTTCTCATCCCCATACAATTTGTATGCAGCATACCGAAATAACGCGGCGGCAATGCCTTTCAATTGGAAAATCCGATTTTGACAGCGCGTTTAATTAATAATATTTTATGTATACGTAACTTTGTAGCAAGGCGTGGTGTACCTAGAGAAATATACACAGACAATGGTACTAATTTCAAAGGAAATGCAAAAATTATGAACGACCAGATAAAACAAATAAAATTTTCTGATGTATCATCCACATTTGATAAAACTAAATGGATATTTAATCCACCAGGTGCACCCATATGGGTGGGGCATGGGAGAGACACATAAGGTCTGTAAAAAACGTTCTGTACGACTTGTATCCCAGCTTAAATTTTAACGACGAAACATTAAAAAATGCACTGTGTGAGATAGAGTCAATTATAAATTCCCGGCCGCTAACATTCGTCTCAGTTGAAGATAATATGACATTTACGTCAACGATGGCATCAGACGCAATTATTTGCAGACCACTTTTGGCAACGTTGGGTAAAGGAATATGTTCCGATAATTTCCCGTAGAAGCAAATGATTTACTAAAGTCCTCCCAGTATCGATCGGCGCCATAGTCATTGTTGTCGATGAAAATCTTCCGCGGAGATGCTGGCCTAAGGGCAAAATTATTGACACCGTAGTTGCAGCAGATGGTCAGGTACGCAGAGTAACGATCAAAACCCATCATGAGCAAGCTCGTATCCCTTGACTCGCTTACGGGTGGGGGAATGTTGCCGTCGTCCACAATTGGTTAATGTTAAATACTTGCATTTATTTATTCTTATTTTCCTTTATGTATTCTGTTTGCCTACTCTCATGTAATGTTAACTTTAAATATTGTTTTTGATTTACTTTGTCTTCTATACATATGTATATACCTACGTACGTATTTGTAAAACTAACGGTCACTTTGAATTTGTCACGTAGATATCTTAAACACATTAGACTACTTAAAAATAAAATGTTAGTTAGTTGGTTTTTAACTGCAGAGAAGGCAAAGCACAATACAATTTTAAAGCTCTCTCTCTCAGTCTCTATCCTTTAATAACCTTTTAAAACAATATATAATTAAATAAAATAAATTGTTATTAAATAAAACGAAAAAATCGAGTGCTGTTAAAATTAATTTTTGTCTCTATCGCAAGCCAACAATACTTTCATTTTTACATTTAAAATATTTAGAATATACATATTTGTATTTATCCACACCGCCTTTAAAATCAATGGCCCATAATCATAGTCAGAAATAAAGTATATTTTAAGAGAAATAAAGTCGTCTTTACTTAAGAGTGGACTTTAGGTCTACCATAGACAAGATAAAATATACTTTTGACGTTAAAGTCGACTGTAAATATAAAACCAGCTGAAACTTTTTTTAACTCATTTAACAACAGCATCAGCTGTTCTTCACCAAGTAAAACAGTTCGACAAAAAGTCGAAAATGTTTATGTTACAAGATATTGGCAGAGATTTTGCAATTATTGAATAGTTATCAATAAAATTAGAACCAAAATATCCTAATTGTGATATTAATCTTATTTTTTCCATTTTTCCACCACAATTTGTTTTTTTCTTTAGATTTCGCTGTTACTTTTATTGTTTTTTTTTAATTTACTATGTCAGCTGTTCATCGGTCCCACTTGCCAATATTTTTTTTGTATATTGTATGACTATAGTTGCAAAATAATTAAAAGCAGGTTTTTATTTAAAAGTTGTTTCTATAAAGAACGGACTTTAGTGTATGACTATGATTATGGGCCAATATGTTTAAGTACTTCGTCAAACTCCTCTTCCAAAAATGTAAAAGCGTAGAAATATGCATTGACGAGACGTTTCTATGATAATGACTAAAAAAATCAGAGAAATAAATAAGTAACAGAAGTCACACTTAATAACGACAAAAATACCACTTGTGTTAAAAACACATATTATAACCAAGAGTTTAAGCTAGTATATTGATATTATTTAAAAAACTGCAGCTAAATTATATATTATCATAAACTATACACATTATGTTAAAAAATTACTTTTTTTAGATTTATATTTTTAAAAAGCCAAAACATAATTTACACACTTGATATTTCTTACAAATATTTCACATACCATCCACTATAATTTCCATTTAAAATCATTTTATTTCGACACTTTTTTAATATATATTTTAACAATTGAAGTTTTACTTTGTATTTGCGTTTCTTTTAACGAGCTACTTTTATCTATGCATGTTCACATTTCAATTGCTTTTTTTCAAAAGTACCGTTAGAAATTATCAAAATTAATTTCTTAGTATCATATTTTTTATTTTTGTCGCATCGGGAGCACAGCTGATTACAGAACTATCACGCGATAATGTCAAACTACATATATAAAAAATATTCGCCGGAACGCCATTACGTCAAACTCCATATATAAAAAATAAGTGAATTCGCCTATAGTTGTTTAAATTCGCCACTGCTGTCACCTTGGAAATCATATTACAGGTGTACATTTGTTATTTTTATGTTTATTTTCACGAACATCCAAGCGATTCTGAAATCCACTTGAAGAAATTTTGAATCCATGAGTGTTTCCACACTTCAGCAATAGACTGCTGGGGGAATAAAAGATCACTAAATTAAGGTGCCATAGGTGCCTGAAATGTTTTGAACTTTATTCAAACGTGTTGAAGTAAATTTAAGAAATATTTAAGTATCCATATGCCAAAATAAAGATACGAGACATTCAATGAAAATAATTGAGTATTATATAATCTGGAATTTCAAATTACACATATATTACACATCATAGAACGGAAGAAAGGAGCAATAGAATGGAAAAAATGCTCTCTTTTCACACATACGGGTGATACAATAACAAAATACATGCAATACATTCTCATGAATTAGGTTTTTGTCTTTCAGTTACCTATCTAGTTGTCATATATGTTACACATGGGCTAAACCAAGGCGTATTAACAAGCTGAGTACGTCCCGGCAACAAATGCATAGTTTGACAGAACACCTACACTAAACCACGGCGAATTAAGATACAGCTGATTTTATGCACTAACCTTGTTAATACGCCTTACAAGCATACCTAAACAAAAACGGCAAGCGTTTTCTAGTTGTCAAAATTTCTCATCCCCATACAATTTGTATGCAGCATACCGAAATAACGCGGCGGCAACGCTTTTCAATTGGAAAATCCGATTTTGACAGCGCGTTTAATAGTGAAGTTAGTTGCAAAACACAATAGGCCGTATTCATAAACAATTTTTAAATTTAAACATCGTTTTAAAATCAAATTTTGTATGGAAATTTTTGATTTAAAACATTGTTTAAATTTAAAATTTGTTTATGAATATGAGGTAATCCTCTGCGATGGGTAGTCATCTTGACACGATGCAGAGGCTTAAGTGCAAGGAACCATGTAGACCGTGCTGGCAGGTACAAACATACCAGAGGTGCTCATGGTGAGCACGTACTATGAACTAGCCTTCCCTTTGTCAAATAGCGTCTGTATATCCCCTATGGGGCGGCTACTTGACGTTTCTGTCAGAAGGTTTTCCCTTTCACTGACATTTTGCCTTTTTGACAGAATATGACCTTTTTCTGGACCACTTGGGACCTCTGTTCCTCTCCCCTCTTCCCATATTGGGCGGCTTGGTGGTCTGTTGACCCCAGTGGGGCGGTAGTTCGTTCACCTGTCAGCTAGGTATAAAATGCAACTTTTTATGTCGGTCTGTCCGATAATGAATGACGACAAACAGAGCCCCATGTATCCGGTCGGGGGCCTCATAATCTCCGGAGACCCTATTCCCGCGGCGGCGATTTCAGGCTGCGGTGAATCGAGTGCTCCTGAGATCCAGGTTAGTTTGGTGGCGACACTGGGCAGAGCTAATCTGCTAGCTACTGGCGCTCAACAATATGCAGGAAAAGTTTTAGGGAAAGCATCTGAATGCGCGAAGAATGCATCCTCTTAGAAAGGATGCAAAACTAAAAGCAACGAGGTGCCTCTGAATTTCAACCCAAGCACCTCGAAAGCTGCCTTGGCCCGTACCGACAGAGGATCGGTAAAAACCCCTGTTTCGGGAGCTGCTAGCTTGAAAACTCAGGCTGCAGCCAACCCAACAGGGCGATAAAAACCCCACAAGGCACGTAACACCAGCTAGAAGGGCTTTTTTGAGACGACGCGCCACCGAAAAATTTATTGACCGGTTAGGTAGTAAACCTGCCGAGTCGCTTTCGTCTGATGATTTATCATCACTCAACTGGGCAAGGAACATCCTAGCTGACCTGCAGAATCCTCCTCATGCGTCCAAGGACGCGCCTAAATGGCAACGTTCCGAGGAGGAGGCGCAATCGCAGATCCAGCAGCCCGTGACGAAACGTCCTAAGCCTCAAAGATCGTTTGACAGATCCTTCAGCGAGGTCATCTTGTTCGTTCTGTCATCGATCGGAGTGACTCTGATTGCTCCATATCTCATTCAAATTGGGATATGGTGCGCAGAAAACTGATGGGAGTGTTCTGGCGAGTTCTCAAAGAGAACCCGGGACTCCCGACAGTGTGATGATACCGGCTGGTATCGTGGTCGGGTCAAACTGATGGCATGTTCAAACGAGCGAACATGCGAACATGCCAACATGCCAACATGCCAACATGCCAACATGCCATTGACGAGATACCACGACGTCCTAGGTCCACAGCCCGTGAAAGGTCTACTATGGTTTCGAGTCGATCTTTCTTAGAGTTTACCGAGGGGATGATAAGGACGACAATGAAGCCTCAAAGATCGTTTGACAGATCCTTCAGCGAGGTCATCTTGTTCGTGCTGTCATCGATCGGAGTGACTCTGATTGCTCCATATCTCATGCAAATTGGGATATGGTGCGCAGAAAACTGATGGGAGTGTTCTGGCGAGTTCTCAAAGAGAACCCGGGACCCCCCGACAGTGTGATGATACCGGCTGGTATCGTGGTCGGGTCAAACTGATGGCATGTTCAAACGAGCGAACATGCCAACATGCCATTGACGAGATACCACGACGTCCTAGGTCCACAGCCCGTGAAAGGTCTACTATGGTTTCGAGTCGATCTTTCTTAGAGTTTACCGAGGGGATGATAAGGATGACAATGAACCTATACTCGAAGGTATATCTTGCGATGAGACTACTAGTTCAATTGCTCAAGAGGACACCCACTCCAAGTCTGAAATAGTGGCTGAATTTTTTGTGCCATTGGACGAGGACGCCCTCTTGGATTCGAGTCCCTCGGACCAAGAAGACGTCAACGTCACAATCATTCAGAAACACGGAGATGGTGAAGTTAACACCTTCACCATTCCAAAGCAGCCTCGGCTGCCCTGCTCCCCCGGATGTCTGAGAGAGGGGAGGAGCTCGCACTCATCCAAGAACCCTGGATCCATCGAGAAGGGGTTCGCGGACTAGGTGCCAAAGGCCATAAGCTACTATACATGAAAGGCTCATATAACATCAGGTCATGTATAGTAGCTAGCAATAATCTCAATATCTTAATTCTTTCAGCGATGAAGATACTGTGGTAGCGGCCTGGAAAACTGGTGTAGACACTATACTAGTGATCTCAAGCTACATGGCACATGACCACATCGAACCACCACCAAACAACAAGGTTCGTTGAGAATCTGCCGGTTATCATTGGAGCTGATGCCAATGCACATCATATTGTATGGGGCAGCTTGGATACCAACGCACGGGGTGAGTCAATTTTTGAATTCATTCTTTGCAATAACATAGACAACCTTTGTAGTTACTAACAGCAGGGAGGTTCTTGATTTAACGCTAGTTAGTTATAGGCACTCAGATCGTATCAGTGGATGGAGAGTATCGAATGACTGTTCATTCTCTGATCATATGTACATAGCCATTGTTATTGAAGTTCGAGAAAAGGGGACTATGCCTATCAGAAACAGGAGAAGGACTGATTGGGTTGGGCAACATGCTATTCTATCCCGCCTTCTCCCTGACACTCCGATCATTAGAGATCGAAATGATATTGAGATTGCGGTCAACAAACTGACTAATGCGTTTGACAGGGCGATTTCAGATTCATGCAGACCTAGTATCTGCAGAGGTAGGAAAAAACCACCTTGGTGGACTTCCGAGATTGCGAGCACTCGTAGAGAATGTCGCAAACTTTTCAATGAGGCTAAGAGACTAGGTAACTGGTCTGTTTACAAGTCCTCTGTGAATAAATTCAAGAACCTCATAAATGAAGAGAGACTGAAATTGGCCCTGCATAGCTTTGACCCATATATTAATTTACTACTCATGAAATTAGATTCCATGAAGTGTGAAACTGTTGCATATGCTGATGATGTCGCTGTAGCTGTTTCTGGGAAACACCTGGATACATTATCACAATGCCTACAAACTTCACTACTATCTTTATATTAGCGAATCGAGGCACTCCACAGAGGGGATTCCACTCTTGTGGAATCTTGACATTAATATACTACTCATGAAATTAGATTGCATGAAGTGTAAAACTGTTGCATATGCTGATGATGTCGCTGTAGCTGTTTCTGGGAAACATCTGGATACATTATCACAATGCCTACAAACTTCACTTAGTACACTTAGCCAGTGGAGCACTGCTAGTGGACTGGGTGTGAATCCTGGGAAAACGGAGCTTGTGCTTTTCTCCAGAAGGTACAAAATCCCCTCGTTCCCACTGCCGCGCATTAATGGAGTGGAACTTAAGCTCTCGGATAGTGCTAAGTATCTGGGAATTATTCTAGACTCTAAACTATCCTGGAGCCAGAATATTCATGCAAGAGTTTAAGCTAGTATATTGATATTATTTAAAAAACTGCAGCTAAATTATATATTATCATAAACTATACACATTATGTTAAAAAATTACTTTTTTTAGATTTATATTTTTAAAAAGCCAAAACATAATTTACACACTTGATATTTCTTACAAATATTTCACATACCATCCACTATAATTTCCATTTAAAATCATTTTATTTCCACATTTTTTTAATATATATTTTAACAATTGAAGTTTTACTTTGTATTTGCGTTTCTTTTAACGAGCTACTTTTATCTATGCATGTTCACATTTCAATTGCTTTTTTTCAAAAGTACCGTTAGAAATTATCAAAATTAATTTCTTAGTATCATATTTTTTATTTTTGTCGCATCGGGAGCACAGCTGATTACAGAACTATCACGCGATAATGTCAAACTACATATAGAAAAAATATTCGCCGGAACGCCATTACGTCAAACTCCATATATAAAAAATAAGTGAATTCGCCTATAGTTGTTTAAATTCGCCACTGCTGTCACCTTGGAAATCATATTACAGGTGTACATTTGTTATTTTTATGTTTATTTTCACGAACATCCAAGCGATTCTGAAATCCACTTGAAGAAATTTTGAATCCATGAGTGTTTCCACACTTCAGCAATAGACTGCTGGGGGAATAAAAGATCACTAAATTAAGGTGCCATAGGTGCCTGAAATGTTTTGAACTTTATTCAAACGTGTTGAAGTAAATTTAAGAAATATTTAAGTATCCATATGCCAAAATAAAGATACGAGACATTCAATGAAAATAATTGAGTATTATATAATCTGGAATTTCAAATTACACATATATTACACATCATAGAACGGAAGGAAGGAGCATTAGAATGGAAAAAATGCTCTCTTTTCACACATACGGGTGATACAATAACAAAATACATGCAATACATTCTCATGAATTAGGTTTTTGTCTTTCAGTTACCTATCTAGTTGTCATATATGTTACACATGGGCTAAACCAAGGCGTATTAACAAGCTGAGTACGTCCCGGCAACAAATGCATAGTTTGACAGAACACCTACACTAAACCACGGCGAATTAAGATACAGCTGATTTTATGCACTAACCTTGTTAATACGCCTTACAAGCATACCTAAACAAAAACGGCAAGCGTTTTCTAGTTGTCAAAATTTCTCATCCCCATACAATTTGTATGCAGCATACCGAAATAACGCGGCGGCAACGCTTTTCAATTGGAAAATCCGATTTTGACAGCGCGTTTAATAGTGAAGTTAGTTGCAAAACACAATAGGCCGTATTCATAAACAATTTTTAAATTTAAACATCGTTTTAAAATCAAATTTTGTATGGAAATTTTTGATTTAAAACATTGTTTAAATTTAAAATTTGTTTATGAATATGAGGTAATCCTCTGCGATGGGTAGTCATCTTGACACGATGCAGAGGCTTAAGTGCAAGGAACCATGTAGACCGTGCTGGCAGGTACAAACATACCAGAGGTGCTCATGGTGAGCACGTACTATGAACTAGCCTTCCCTTTGTCAAATAGCGTCTGTATATCCCCTATGGGGCGGCTACTTGACGTTTCTGTCAGAAGGTTTTCCCTTTCACTGACATTGGGCCTTTTTGACAGAATATGACCTTTTTCTGGACCACTTGGGACCTCTGTTCCTCTCCCCTCTTCCCATATTGGGCGGCTTGGTGGTCTGTTGACCCCAGTGGGGCGGTAGTTCGTTCACCTGTCAGCTAAGTATAAAATGCAACTTTTTATGTCGGTCTGTCCGATAATGAATGACGACAAACAGAGCCCCATGTATCCGGTCGGGGGCCTCATAATCTCCGGAGACCCTATTCCCGCGGCGGCGATTTCAGGCTGCGGTGAATCGAGTGCTCCTGAGATCCAGGTTAGTTTGGTGGCGACACTGTGCAGAGCTAATCTGCTAGCTACTGGCGCTCAACAATATGCAGGAAAAGTTTTAGGGAAAGCATCTGAATGCGCGAAGAATGCATCCTCTTAGAAAGGATGCAAAACTAAAAGCAACGAGGTGCCTCTGAATTTCAACCCAAGCACCTCGAAAGCTGCCTTGGCCCGTACCGACAGAGGATCGGTAAAAACCCCTGTTTCGGGAGCTGCTAGCTTGAAAACTCAGGCTGCAGCCAACCCAACAGGGCGATAAAAACCCCACAAGGCACGTAACACCAGCTAGAAGGGCTTTTTTGAGACGACGCGCCACCGAAAAATTTATTGACCGGTTAGGTAGTAAACCTGCCGAGTCGCTTTCGTCTGATGATTTATCATCACTCAACTGGGCAAGGAACATCCTAGCTGACCTGCAGAATCCTCCTCATGCATCCAAGGACGCGCCTAAATGGCAACGTTCCGAGGAGGAGGCGCAATCGCAGATCCAGCAGCCCGTGACGAAACGTCCTAAGCCTCAAAGATCGTTTGACAGATCCTTCAGCGAGGTCATCTTGTTCGTTCTGTCATCGATCGGAGTGACTCTGATTGCTCCATATCTCATTCAAATTGGGATATGGTGCGCAGAAAACTGATGGGAGTGTTCTGGCGAGTTCTCAAAGAGAACCCGGGACTCCCGACAGTGTGATGATACCGGCTGGTATCGTGGTCGGGTCAAACTGATGGCATGTTCAAACGAGCGAACATGCCAACATGCCAACATGCCATTGACGAGATACCACGACGTCCTAGGTCCACAGCCCGTGAAAGGTCTACTATGGTTTCGAGTCGATCTTTCTTAGAGTTTACCGAGGGGATGATAAGGATGACAATGAAGCCTCAAAGATCGTTTCAGCGAGGTCATCTTGTTCGTGCTGTCATCGATCGGAGTGACTCTGATTGCTCCATATCTCATGCAAATTGGGATATGGTGCGCAGAAAACTGATGGGAGTGTTCTGGCGAGTTCTCAAAGAGAACCCGGGACCCCCCGACAGTGTGATGATACCGGCTGGTATCGTGGTCGGGTCAAACTGATGGCATGTTCAAACGAGCGAACATGCCAACATGCCATTGACGAGATACCACGACGTCCTAGGTCCACAGCCCGTGAAAGGTCTACTATGGTTTCGAGTCGATCTTTCTTAGAGTTTACCGAGGGGATGATAAGGATGACAATGAACCTATACTCGAAGGTATATCTTGCGATGAGACTACTAGTTCAATTGCTCAAGAGGACACCCACTCCAAGTCTGAAATAGTGGCTGAATTTTTTGTGCCATTGGACGAGGACGCCCTCTTGGATTCGAGTCCCTCGGACCAAGAAGACGTCAACGTCACAATCATTCAGAAACACGGAGATGGTGAAGTTAACACCTTCACCATTCCAAAGCAGCCTCGGCTGCCCTGCTCTCCCGGATGTCTGAGAGAGGGGAGGAGCTCGCACTCATCCAAGAACCCTGGATCCATCGAGAAGGGGTTCGCGGACTAGGTGCCAAAGGCCATAAGCTACTATACATGAAAGGCTCATATAACATCAGGTCATGTATAGTAGCTAGCAATAATCTCAATATCTTAATTCTTTCAGCGATGAAGATACTGTGGTAGCGGCCTGGAAAACTGGTGTAGACACTATACTAGTGATCTCAAGCTACATGGCACATGACCACATCGAACCACCACCAAACAACAAGGTTCGTTGAGAATCTGCCGGTTATCATTGGAGCTGATGCCAATGCACATCATATTGTATGGGGCAGCTTGGATACCAACGCACGGGGTGAGTCAATTTTTGAATTCATTCTTTGCAATAACATAGACAACCTTTGTAGTTACTAACAGCAGGGAGGTTCTTGATTTAACGCTAGTTAGTTATAGGCACTCAGATCGTATCAGTGGATGGAGAGTATCGAATGACTGTTCATTCTCTGATCATATGTACATAGCCATTGTTATTGAAGTTCGAGAAAAGGGGACTATGCCTATCAGAAACAGGAGAAGGACTGATTGGGTTGGGCAACATGCTATTCTATCCCGCTTTCTCCCTGACACTCCGATCATTAGAGATCGAAATGATATTGAGATTGCGGTCAACAAACTGACTAATGCGTTTGACAGGGCGATTTCAGATTCATGCAGACCTAGTATCTGCAGAGGTAGGAAAAAACCACCTTGGTGGACTTCCGAGATTGCGAGCACTCGTAGAGAATGTCGCAAACTTTTCAATGAGGCTAAGAAACTGGGTAACTGGTCTGTTTACAAGTCCTCTGTGAATAAATTCAAGAACCTCATAAATGAAGAGAGACTGAAATTGGCCCTGCATAGCTTTGACCCATATATTAATTTACTACTCATGAAATTAGATTCCATGAAGTGTGAAACTGTTGCATATGCTGATGATGTCGCTGTAGCTGTTTCTGGGAAACACCTGGATACATTATCACAATGCCTACAAACTTCACTACTATCTTTATATTAGCGAATCGAGGCACTCCACAGAGGGGATTCCACTCTTGTGGAATCTTGACATTAATATACTACTCATGAAATTAGATTGCATGAAGTGTAAAACTGTTGCATATGCTGATGATGTCGCTGTAGCTGTTTCTGGGAAACATCTGGATACATTATCACAATGCCTACAAACTTCACTTAGTACACTTAGCCAGTGGAGCACTGCTAGTGGACTGGGTGTGAATCCTGGGAAAACGGAGCTTGTGCTTTTCTCCAGAAGGTACAAAATCCCCTCGTTCCCACTGCCGCGCATTAATGGAGTGGAACTTAAGCTCTCGGATAGTGCTAAGTATCTGGGAATTATTCTAGACTCTAAACTATCCTGGAGCCAGAATATTCATGCGAGAGCGTCCAAGGCGGCTATCGCCATTTATGCCCGCAGAAGGGTCATTGGGAGTACCTGGGGAATAAGTCCTAGGAATGCGAAATGCCTTTTTGATATGGTGGTATTCCCCATCTACAGAAGAGGGTGTGTTTCAGGTTACATGATGAATGTAGTGTAATTCAAGCTGATATTTCAGCAATTAAAAGGGCGGTACACTGGATGAAGTACTATAGGCTATTTGGTGTGAATATCCGAATCTGTACCGACAGTAAGCCTGCTATTAAATCCCTATCTGGCGTCTATTCGACATCCAGTTTGGTACATGAATGCCGGGTAACTCTTAATGAGATGGCGAGACATTCTAACCTGGAGTTATTCTGGGTACCTGGTCACTCTGGCGTACCAGGCAATGCTATTGCGGCTGAACAGCGTGAATTATTTGAGTCTGCTCAACTCAGATGGTCTAATTTGACAAATTGCTCGATATCGAGACTCACATGGCCCGTCTTTGACCATCATAGGTCAATGTCCCTCACAGGGCTACCTCGGGACAGGATACGAGCTCTAATATCAGTGCTCACGGGGCACTGCTTGATAGGTGCACATGCTAGGAGACTGAATACTCCATTTAATGACTTCTGTAGGAGTTGCCATGATGAAGACGAGGATGAGACGATTGAACATCTCCTATGCCTTTGCCCTGCCTTAGCAGGGGCTCGGACTGCGAGCGGCCTAGCGAATCTATCTACTCTGGATGTCAGGAAGATAGAATCGTTCATTCGTGCGACAGGTTGGTTAGGCATATGGCTTCCACAAAGCATCTCCATCTTATACGAATTGTTGCAGTTGTTTTTCGCGTATTTCCTATGTAGATTGCACTTTTCTAGTAATTGGAGTATCGTGCATCTCCATTAGAGTGCTCCAAAAAAATAAAATTGCGAATTTTGACCGTCCCCCCCTCTAGAATTGTTCTATGTATTGTAGAAACACACTGTGTAAAATATTAGGATGATAGGATAACGTTAACTGGTGGCGCAACGACGCTGAAGTGTTGAGGTGCATTTACAAGGGGAAAATATGCAATTTTTTCAGTTTTTGTAAAAAATTTGCCATTAAATAATGACTTTTACAATTTAATTTAAAAGAATCGAAATGTGTACGTAATTGTCGTTATAATAAGATATAAAAGACAAAAATCGGTGAAAAAATGTTAAAGTTATTAAAAAATCGCCAGGCCATTAACGTGTCTCAGGCCACTAGAACAAGAAATTTATGAACAAAATTAACATATTTTGAGAAATATTAAAATAAAAGCTTATTTTTACTTAAAATATATCCATAGTTACTTGTATATGAGTTTTTGTCCTCGTAGGATACCGTTAATCTATTCGCAGGTATGACCAAAAAAATTAAATTTTTTTAACGGCAGTTTCAAAACTCCAATTTCAAATTTTTAAAAATTTTGTTAAACAAATTTCAGAATTTGTTGATCATCACATGGGGATTTATTGACAACATAATAGGGAATAAAAATGTGAAAAAAGTATGTCAATACCTCCTATAGTTTTTCCGTACCTGCGATATAAATTTTGCGATTTTCGAGAAAAACTAATTTTTTGGCCATATTTTGGGGAATGACCAGAATTTCCTTACTGTAATGATTTTTAAGTAAAAGCTATTCAGAATAATATAGTCCAGGTAATTTTAAATATAGTCTGAAAGTTTTACTAAAATCGGAAAACTTTAACCCCTAAATCGTGAAAAACACATTCATTTTGACCCCAAGTACTCTTAAGGGTTAATTTCCATTTTTGTACTGTTATTGTGAATACTAGACTTCATTTTATATTTTTCTTAAGTTTCATCAAAATCGGCCCAAAAATATATAATATTTCGCTATCTTTCCTTGAGAAATTCCAAATATTGAAAAAATTGACCTTTGACCTTCACGATTTAAGGGTTAAAGTTTTCTGATTTTAGTAAAACTTTCAGACTATATTTACAATTTTTCTCGAAAATCGCAAAATTTATATCGCAGGTACGGAAAAACTATAGGAGGTATTGACATACTTTTTTTACATTTTTATTCCCTATTATGTTGTCAATAAATCCCCATGTGATAATCAAAAAATTCTGAAATTTTTTTAACAAAATTTTTAAAAATTTGAAATTGGAGTTTTGAAACTGCCGTTAAAAAATTTAATTTTTTTGGTCATACCTGCGAATAGGTTAACGGTATCCTACGAGGACAAAAACTCATATACAAGTAAATATGGATATATTTTAAGTAAAAATAGGCTTTTATTTTAATATTTCTCAAAATATGTTAATTTTGTTCATAAATTTCTTGTTCTAGTGGCCTGAGACACGTTAATGGCCTGGCGATTTTTTAATAACTTTAACATTTTTTCACCAATTTTTGTCTTTTATATCTTATTATAACGAAAATTACGTACACATTTCGATTCTTTTAAATTAAATTGTAAAAGTCATTATTTAATGGCAAAATTTTTACAAAAACTGAAAAAATTGCATATTTTCCCCTTGTAAATGCACCTCAAAACTTCAGCGTCGTTGCGCCACCAGTTAACGTTATCCTATCATCCTAATATTTTACACAACGTGTTTCTACAATACATAGAACAATTCTAGAGGGGGGGGCGGCCTGTACCTAGAAAGTTTTTTTCGTCCATACAATCTTGGAGCACTCTAATCTCCATGTACGATGTTGCCATTAGATCCATTGCTATTTTTTTGTATCAGTTTAAACGGTTGTTGTTCCAGCTAATAGTGCATTTACACTTGTAATTTTCAAACTAGTTTATGATCATAAGCTACTTTCATAAACTATACCGTTTACTTCAGCATTTTAGGCAGTTAAGTGGTTTAATTTTGACAAGTCATAAAACAGCTGACTTCAATATAAAAAAATTTAATAAAAATGTGGACGAAAAAACGTTGCTGCACGTACATATATATGTACATATAAACTACCTTTCATTTTCGTTGTCCATATTATATAAAAACACTTTTTAATAAATGTTTTAAACTTTTTCTTACAGTTTGGCTTTTTAAAAAAAAAACTGTTTTTTTTATTTTTGAGCAAATGTCAAATGTTACCAGCGTTGTCAGAAAAATGTTAAAAAACAGAGCTGCATTAGCAAAAACTCGTTGTTTGTAACTAGTTTATCTCAAAAGCTAGTTACAAATCTGTTGTTGTTTTGTATGAATAAACAAGTTTATCACCATAAACAACTTATAACATGTTTATGGCGTAGGTGTAAATTCACTATAAGTAGATGATTGGTCTGCTGTAGCGGGTCGTCGGATACATGTATGATGTTGCCATATGGATCCAATCATGGCGTAATGATTATAAGGTGTATGCGTCACGGCAACAAATACAACAATACAAAAACAAATAACTTTTATAGCAATGATGTTCATTTCATTGTGCTTTCGCGCTGAGTAACAACACACATATTCTTGTTCTCTTTAAAAGAGCGTAACAAATGTCTCATTTTTTCAGAAATTCATTAAGCATTGTTGTTGGTTGGTTTTTGGACGAAGCAAAGCAAACACACGCGTTTCAATTACAAATGAACACAAAACAACAAAGTCAGAAATAAATAAAAAATTTTAGAGAATTTCGGTCGTATAATGTGTATTCTTTTATTTCCTTAAAATTTAAATTACATTCATTTAATAAATCGGTTATATCTGGCAAAAATTCTAAATCTAAACATTCTTTATTTTGTTCTTATTTTAAGTGTTTGACATTATGTTTGCTGGGTAGCTCTCTCACCAATACATCTTCATTTATATTTTTGAACATCACTGTTTTATAGTGTCAAAAACAGCTGCTTAATGTATACAAATTACAGCAACAAAATTTTTGACAAGATCAGCTGTTTAATTAATGTCACCTTGTATATCATTACACCATGGATCCAATCTATTGTTATTATTGCCTTGTGTCAGTTTCGTTAATCGGTTGTTGTTCAAGCTAAGTAGATGATTGGTCTGATGTAGCTGGTCTAGGATAATGGGGCTGCCATCTGTCGTTGCCTAGAAACAACGCCCTCTGTGTATTTGGTCTAGTGGTGGGGAACTTTGCTGATCTTTGATTCCTACCTTTTTTTCTCCCATGGGGTGGCGTGCTGCCTGACCTTTTCCATGATGTTATCCTCTTTTGCAAGTGGAGGAATGGTCAGAGGCCTCTTGGAAGGATCGTTTAGGGGAGGTTAATTTTAAAAACTCGAAAACCATGATTTAAATTTTTTCGTCCTCTGCCAATTTCAATAATCATCTGTGCTCTTGATGACACCTTATTAAATGTACCTTGAGCTACACATTCAAGTTAAAATTACACACTATATGTGTAATTACACATGAAGTGGCAACACTAAAAAAAAACAACATTAAAATTAATTTTTGTAAAAAAAACTCACCATACCACACGCAGCTGAAGAAAACAAAATTGGCGTGAACAAAACAACCTGGAAGTAAAAGAAAACAAACCGGAAACAGCTGATTATACGTATGTAATTGATGTTGTACACAAAAACTTTATTTGTTATGTGGTGAATATAACAGTCTGTATGTTTGTATTGTAAAA
The DNA here is from genome assembly GCF_958450345.1 of Calliphora vicina. Taxonomy (NCBI): domain Eukaryota; kingdom Metazoa; phylum Arthropoda; class Insecta; order Diptera; family Calliphoridae; genus Calliphora; species Calliphora vicina. The sequence continues at coordinate 91,274,874 of NC_088783.1, read as the reverse complement.
GTTTGTTGGTTGGTTTGTAAATAGGATGTTCATGAGTAGAGTTTAGGGCTATGGAAATATTAATTTTGAAAAAAATTGCCAAATTTATATAAATAAGACAATGGGCATCATACCGGGAAACAGAAACGGGATACAGACTGTCGTAGGAATCGAATGCCATATTAACTTCATTTTGAAAAACTTTTAAATAGGGGATAGGTCCATTCTAACTTTAATGTCAAAACCAATGTCAAAATTGTTGCATTCATTTATTAATTTGATTAATTCATTTATTAAAATTCAATCTTTTAAGAAAAATGATCAATGTGTGTTTTACAAGAAACATGAAGATAGAGATGTAAAATCAAAAGTTATTATGCCATTCGATTCCTTCAAGTGTCCACTTATCGACCCCGTTTCCAGATGTGATGCTCAACGCATTGTATAATTGTGGCAATTATTTTTCTAATTTAAAATTTTTCATGAAAAATGATTATGACATCAAAGTTTGAATGGGCCTACTCCCTACGTTCAAGTTTTTCCAAACATTCTTTATATGCCATTCGATTCCAATGGGTGTCCACTTATCGCGCCCGTTCTCAGATATGATGCCCAACGCCTTGTATAATTGTGGCAATTTTTTTAAAATTTTAAATTTTTCATGAAAAATTTATTCATGACATTAATGTTTGAATGGAACACCCCCCACGTTCAAGTTTTTCCAAACATTCTTTATATGCCATTCGACTCCTATCAGTGTCCACTTATCGTGCCCGTTTCCAGATATGATGCCCAACGCCTTGTACAGTTTTTTTTCTAATTTAAAATTGTTCATGAAAAATGGTTATGACATCAAAGTTTGAATGGGCCTACTCCCTACGTTCAAGTTTTTCCAAAAATTCTTTCTATACCATTCGGTTCGTACAAGTGTCCACTTATCGACCCCGTTCCCAGATGTGATGCCCAACGCCTTATATAATTGTGGCAATATTTTTTCTAATTTTAAATTTTTCATGAAAAATGTTTATGATATCAAAGTTTGAATGGGCCTACTCCCTACGTTCAAGTTTTTCCAAACATTCTTTGTATGCCACTAGATTCCTATGAGTGTCCGCTTATCATGCCCGTTCCCAGATATGATGCTCAACGCCTTGAATAATTGTGGCAATTTATTTTCTAATTTAAAATTTTTTATGAAAAATGTTTATGACATCAAAGTTTGAATGGACCTACCCCCCACGTTCAAGTTTTTCCTAACATTCTTTCTATGCCATTCGATTCCTATGAGTGTCCAATTATCGTGCCCGTTCCCAGATATGATGCCCAACGCATTGTATAATTGTGGCAATATATTTTCTAATTTTAAATTTTTCATGAAAAATGTTCATGACATCAATGTTTGAATGGACCTACCCCCCAAGTTCAAGATTTCCAAACATTCTCTGTATGCCATTAGATTCCTACGGGTGTCCACTTATCGTGCCCGTTCCCAGATATGATACCCAACGCCTTGTATTATTGTGGCAATATATTTTCTAATTTTAAATTTTTCATGAAAAATTTGTTCATGACATCAATATTTGAATGGACCTACCCCCACGTTCAAGTTTTTCCAAACATTCTCTGTGTGCCATTCGATTCCTATGAGTGTCCACTTATCGTGCTCGTTCCCAGATATGATGCCCAACGCCTTGTATAATTGTGGCAATTTTTTATCTAATTTAAAATTTTTTATGAAAAATGTTTATGACATCAAAGTTTGAATGGGCCAACTCCCTACGTTCAAGTTTTTCTAAAAATTCTTTGTATGGCATTAGATTTCTACGGGTGTCTCCTTATCGTGTCCGTTCCCAGATATGATGCCCAACGCCTTGTGTAATTGTGGCAATTTTTTTTCTAATTTTAAATTTTGTATGAAAAATGTTTATGACATCAAAGTTTGAATGGGTCTACTCGCTACGTTTAAGTTTTTCTAAACATTCTTTCTATGCCATTCGATTCCTATGAGTGTCCACTTATCGTGGCCGTTCCCAGATATGATGCATAATGCCTTGTATAATTGTGGCAATATATTTTCTAATTTTAAATTTTTCATGAAAAATGTTTATTACATCAAAGTTTGTATGGACCTACCCCCCACGTTCAAGTTTTTCCAAACATTCTTTGTATGCCATTAGATTCCTATGAGTGTCCGCTTATAGCGCCCGTTTCCAGATATGATGCCCAACGCCTTGTGTAATTGTGGCAATATATTTTCTAATTTAAAATTTTTCATGAAAAATTTTTTCATGACATCAAAGTTTGAATGGACCTACCCCCCACGTTCAAGTTTTTCCAAACATTCTTTGTATGCCATTAGATTCCTTGAGTGTCCGCTTATCGTGCCCGTTCCCAGATATGATGCCCAACGCCTTGTATAATTATGGCAATATATTTTATAATTTTAAATTTTTCATGAAAAATTTGTTCATGACATCAAAGTTTGAATGGACCTACCCCCCACGTTCAAGTTTTTCCAAACATTCTCTGTATGCCATTAGATTCCTACGGGTGTCTACTTATCGTGTCCGTTCCCAGATATGATGCCCAACGCCTTGTATAATTGTGGCAATATATTTTCTAATTTTAAATTTTTCATGAAAAATTTGTTCATGACATCAATGTTTGAATGGACCCCCCACGTTGAAGTTTTTCCAAACATTCCCTGTATGCCATTTGATTCCTATGGGTGTCCACTTATCGTGCCAGTTCCCAGATATGATGCCCAACGCCTTGTATAATTGTGGCAATTTTTTTAAAATTTTAAATTTTTCATGAAAAATTTATTCATGACATTAATGTTTGAATGGAACACCCCCCACGTTCAAGTTTTTCCAAACATTCTTTATATGCCATTCGATTCCTATGAGTGTCCACTTATCGTGCCCGTTCCCAGATGTGATGCCCAACGCATTGTATAATTGTGGCAATATATTTTCTAATTTTAAATTTTTCATGAAAAATGTTCATGACATCAATGTTTGAATGGACCTACCCCCCAGTTCAAGATTTCCAAACATTCTCTGTATGCCATTAGATTCCTACGGGTGTCCACTTATCGTGCCCGTTCCCAGATATGATGCCCAACGCCTTGTACAGTTTTTTTTCTAATTTAAAATTTTTCATGAAAAATGGTTATGACATCAAAGTTTGAATGGGCCTACTCCCTACGTTCAAGTTTTTCCAAAAATTCTTTCTATGCCATTCGGTTCGTACAAGTGTCCACTTATCGACCCCGTTCCCAGATGTGATGCCCAACGCCTTATATAATTGTGGCAATATTTTTTCTAATTTTAAATTTTTCATGAAAAATGTTTATGATATCAAAGTTTGAATGGGCCTACTCCCTACGTTCAAGTTTTTCCAAACATTCTTTGTATGCCATTAGATTCCTATGAGTGTCCGCTTATCATGCCCGTTCCCAGATATGATGCTCAACGCCTTGAATAATTGTGGCAATTTATTTTCTAATTTAAAATTTTTTATGAAAAATGTTTATGACATCAAAGTTTGAATGGACCTACCCCCACGTTCAAGTTTTTCCAAACATTCTTTCTATGCCATTCGATTCCTATGAGTGTCCACTTATCGTGCCCGTTCCCAGATGTGATGCCCAACGCATTGTATAATTGTGGCAATATATTTTCTAATTTTAAATTTTTCATGAAAAATGTTCATGACATCAATGTTTGAATGGACCTACCCCCCAGTTCAAGATTTCCAAACATTCTCTGTATGCCATTAGATTCCTACGGGTGTCCACTTATCGTGCCCGTTCCCAGATATGATGCCCAACGCCTTGTATAATTGTGGCAATATATTTTCTAATTTTAAATTTTTCATGAAAAATTTGTTCATGACATCAATGTTTGAATGGACCTACCCCCCACGTTGAAGTTTTTCCAAACATTCTCTGTATGCCATTAGATTCCTACGGGTGTCCACTTATCGTGCAAGTTCCCAGATGTGATGCCCAACGCCTTGTATAATTGTGGCAATTTTTTTCTAATTTTAAATTTTTCATGAAAAATTTGTTCATGACATCAAAGTTTGAATGGACCTACCCCCCACGTTCAAGTTTTTCCAAACATTCTTTCTATGCCATTCGATTCCTATGGGTGTCCACTTATAGTGCCCGTTCCCAGATATGATGCCCAACGCCTTGTATAATTGTGGCAATTTTTTTTCTAATTTAAAATTTTTTATGAAATATGTTTATGACATCAAAGTTTGAATGGACCTACCCCCCACGTTCGAGTTTTTCCAAACATTCTCTGTATGCCATTAGATTTCTACGGGTGTCTCCTTATCGTATCCGTTCCCAGATATGATGCCCAACGCCTTGAGTAATTGTGGCAATATATTTTCTAATTTTAAATTTTTCATGAAAAATTTGTTTATCACATCAAAGTTTGAATGGACCTACCCCCCACGTTCAAGTTTTTCCAAACATTCTTTCTATGCCATTCGATTCCTATTGGTGTCCACTTATCGTTCCCGTTCCCAGATATGATGCCCAAGGCCTTATATAATTTTAGCAATATTTTTTCCAATTTAAAACATTTTTTCATGGCATCAAAGTTTGAATGGGCCTGCTCCCTACGTTTAATTTTTTCTAAAAGAAGTTAGTATGCCATTCGATTGCTATGAGTGTCCACTTATCATTTCTGTTTCCCGATATGATGCCCATCGTCTTGTATAAATTTGGCAATTTTTTTCTGTATATATAAAAGTTATTAAAAATTTTTTTTATGATTATTTTATTTTAAGGTTATGTTGCGGTTTGTTCATGTGTAACAAACTTCATTTTGACATTTTAACAAAGTATTACAATAACAAATTTTATTTTTTATATTCACTACACCAAAACAAATAAAAACATCTTTAGCAACAAAAACAATCAGCTGTTTCCGGTTTGTTTTCTCCGGGTTGTTTTGTTCACGGGCGTACAAATAGGTTTCTTATGGGCGCAGCTGAAGAAAACAAAGAAGTTAAAAAACTTTTTTTATTTTTGGTAAACTTTTTTCAGAGTTGTATAAAAAGGTAGTATTTCATAAGCACGTACATTTTTTATGTAAACAATTAATGAACAAAATTTAGTTAAATTAATGTAATCACCAACAGGACAATTTTGAAGCTAATTAAAATTAAAAAACGAGAATCAAAGGTACAATGGCCCTAGAATCAAATTTTGTGTTGGTCACTTTCGGCATTCAATCAATAATACACAGTTATTTGAATCATATAAAATTTAATATTTTGATTGATAAAACCTAAACTATTCCGCGTGCACATATCTCGCTACCCGTCATCGATAGAGGATAAAAATACTAATCCATAGTGGTGTAGTTTATTTCTCGGGAGACTTGGGTCTAGAAGTTATTTACCAACAAATTTTGAAAAATTGGTAAAAACGCGCAAAAAAAATACTAATTATATTTTCATAAATAACTTTGAAACTGCTCCGCGTGCACATATCTCGCTAAGATTTATCGACAGGGCACTGAAATACTAATCTATAGTGATATAGATTATTTTCAAAGAGACTTTGGTTTAGAAGTTATATACCAACAAACTTTGCAAACTTGGTAAAAACGCTCAAAAAAATAACATTGAGTTTTTCATAAATAACTTTAAAACTTTTCCGCGTGCACATATCTCGCTAAGATTCATCGATAGGGCACTAAAATACGAATCTATAGCGATATAGATTATTTTCCAAGAGACTAGGGTTTAGAAGTTATATAGCACCAAACTTTCCAAAATTGGTAAAAACGCTCAAAAAAATAACATTGAGTTTTTCATAAATAACTTTGAAAAAAATCGGCCGAAGAAATAAATACTTGCCTCAACTACAATACATATTTGCAAACTTTAGCAAAAACAAACTTATAAAAAACGTGTTAGGAGTTGTAAAAGTTTTTGTATAATATTGCTTTTACTAATTAAATGTAGTAAGTGACCAACTCAAAATTAGGTTCCTGAAGTCATAGAGCGGAAACTCTCCTGTCAAAGACCTAACTCAGTTGTCAAAAACCTAAGTGGTGAGAATGTATTAGTAAAAAAAACTATGTGAAAACAAAAACAACACTCGTATGTGTGATTATTTTGAGTAATTTTTTTGTTTGAGTTTTTTCGAGTTGCCGCTCTATGTTCTCTATGCCTGAAGTCTTTTACTATTGATTACACTTTACAAAGCTTTAATTCGTCCAATATTGTCGAGTTGGCAAATGCTCAAAGTTACATATAATTCTGTCATGTTTTATTTACATTTGTGTTATGGTTTGCTATGCACGTATTGTTTGACAACAACAGTGCCCTATCGATAAATCTTAGCGAGTTATGTGCACGCGGAAAAGTTTTAAAGTTATTTATGAAAAACTCAATGTTATTTTTTTGAGCGTTTTTACCAAGTTTGCAAAGTTTGTTGGTATATAACTTCTAAACCAAAGTCTCTTGGAAAATAATCTATATCACTATAGATTAGTATTTCAGTGCCCTGTCGATAAATCTTAGCGAGATATGTGCACGAGGAGCAGTTTCAAAGTTATTTATGAAAATATAATTAGTATTTTTTTTGCGCGTTTTTACCAATTTTTCAAAATTTGTTGGTAAATAACTTCTAGACCCAAGTCTCCCGAGAAATAAACTACACCACTATGGATTAGTATTTTTATCCTCTATCGATGACGGGTAGCGAGATATGTGCACGCGGAATAGTTTTGGTTTTATCAATCAAAATATTAAATTTTATATGATTCAAATAACTGTATTATTGATCATATAGTTCAAATGCCGAAAGTGACCAACACAAAATTTGATTCTAGGGCCATTGTACTTTTGATTCTCGTTTTTTAATTTTAATTATCTTCAAAATTGTCCTGTTGGTGATTACATTAAATTAACTAAATTTTGTTCATTAATTGTTTACGTGTTTTTATGTATTTCGAACAAAATGTAAACAAAAGTACTTTTTAAGCAACTCTTTAGAAAAGTTTACCAAATAAGACCTGTTTGTTTTCTTCAGCTGCATTAATTATAAGGTAGTGTCATCGGCGAATTCAGAATACCAAGCGAATTGGTTATATTTTTTTTATATGTAGTTTGACATCAAGGTGCATTTAATAAGGTGCCATCGGCAGCACAGCTGATTATAGAAATAGTACGCACAAATGTCAAACTACATATATAAAAAATATTCGCCCGTACGCCCGTATGTCAAACTCTATATATAAAAAATAAGTGAATTCGCCTGTATTTATTTGAATTCGCTACTGCTGTCACCTTGTTAAATACGCTTTGTTTGACATTGTGCCTGCACCTGAAGGCGAATTGGCTGTCAGGGAAAAATGTCAAAAACAGCTGACAATTAAATCAAAGCGAATTTTTGTTAAACAAAAAATGTTTAAAAATTTGAATCTGTTTGTAATTTAATTTGATGTTTTTAAAAATAAAACTAATTTCGTGTAGTATTATAATTGGTGTTAAAACATAAACGAATTTAACAGCAAAACAAAGTTTGACATTTACAAAATGTAAACAAAGTTTGACATTGACTCTGCACCAGGGCGAAAAATTAACATAGTAGCAAAAAACGATCAGCTGTTCTGATAACACTACCTTATAATTAATATACATTGGCACAGCTGATTATTGTATACTTTATTTGTTTAGATGTTTGAACTGTCAAATTATATGAACTGTCAAAAACATGGAAACTTTGACAGCTTAAGCCACATAAACAAAAACAAATGACAAATGGTTTTTGTAAATGTTGTACTTGTAGAAGAATCGACTCCACCTGGTATATAAATTCACCTTGTTCTTTACCCTATGTCTCCACGTAGCAATTTTTATTGCAAGAACAAGCAATAACATCGGCTGAACAACAGCAGAGTGATTTCTGATTGCTTTACCTAGCGTTTACACACGCAAGTAACAGTTGCAAAAACTCAACACATTCATACTTTTGCACTAACACAATTGTGTAAATTTGAACATGCATATTGATTGTGTTAGTGAAATGTATAAATGTGTTCAATTACTTGCACTGTTACTTGCATGTGTAAACGCCACGTTAGGTGGACTTAGTTGTTATTTGTCCTATGTCTCCACGTAGCAATTTTTATTGCTAAGCACAAGCAATAACGACGGCAGAACAACAGCAGAGTGATTTCTGATTGCTTTAGGTGGAGAAAACGTTCGTTACAAACACAAAATTTTCAACGCGAGAAGTTCTAAGAAAAACTGTGTTGTATTTTGCTCATATTTTGTATTGAATGATTTTTTTCACTAATTTCTTTGTTTTTTTACTTTTGGTACTTAAATATGTATAAATTAATAGCTGAACTGAACAACTTATTGCTTAGCAATAATCGCTCACCCTAGGTCTCCACGTAGCAATATTTATTGCTGCAATTGTCAAATTTGATTGCGTCAATGAAATTTGCGAGTGTAGACCGCAAATTGCCATATGTAGCAATCCATTGCGCAATGATTGCTCTGCTGATTGTCTGAGCAATTATTGCTAAGCAATAAGCTGTCAGTTCAGTTGTCATTAATGTAAAATTTCTTCTTTCTATGATTCGATGCGATTAATTCATCCATATTTAATTTATTTAAGAACCAAAACAAACAAAAAAACAAAGAAATTAGTGAAAAAATCATTTAACGTAAAATAAACCACAGTTTTTCATAGAACTTCTCGCTTTGAAAATTTTGTATTTGTGACGAACGTTTTCTCCACCTAAAACAATCAGCAATTACTTTGCTGTTGCTCTGCCGACGTTATTGCTTGAGCTTAGCAATAAAAATTGCTACGTGGAGACTTAGGGTCAGGCATTCAGTAGAGCAATCATTGCGCAATGGATTGCTACATATGGCAATTTGCCGCCTATACTCGCAAATTTCATTGACGCAATTAAATTTGACAATTCAGCAATAAATATTGCTACGTGGTGACTTAGGGTTAATGTGGGGTCACAGATGACAAATATTTGACGAAAAAGACGTAACCACTAAATAAAATATATTTGAATTCTTTTATTTATTTCAAAAACTTATTTTACTTTGGATGATTCAAAACAAACAATTTAGTTTTATTTTATTTGATGCTGTTTGATGCTGCAAGTCTCGTCGATTTCCTTTTAAACTTGCTCGTCTGTTAACACACAGCAAGTCTGTGAGCAATTTTGTATGGCAAAACCTAATAGACGCCATATTGAAAATGAGAAAACAAAAGAAATTTGAAGAGACTTGCCAGTACAAGCAAGTGTGTACCCCTCTTCTTTCTTCTTGCCTCTCTCTCCTATAAACTCTAGACTTGCGCAAGAAAAATTGCCCTGTGTAAAAGCAGACTTTGATCTTACAAAACACTTGTAAGAGCAAACACGTCAAACAAATTTGTGCTAAAAAGTGGTTACTCTTTTTAAAGCAAATATTTGTCATGTGCTACCTTTATTAATTTTATAAAATTTTCGGAATTTCTGTTCTTAAATTTCTATTTTTTTAAATTCTAGTAATTTTTCTTTAGTCTGCTGATAGCCGGCTTTGAGTCGTCGCCGACCGTTTTTGGAGTCAGCCGCCGTGAATTTTAGTCGGCGTAGGACTCTGTATTTGCCTTTGTTCATTATTTTTTTATTTTTGAGAATGACATCGGTTTCATCGTCTAAAGAGTGTCTATCACAGGCGCTTATTTGTAAAATCATACCAAATCAGGAGTATCTACTACAAGGATCAATTATAGAATCTGCTGTTGACCATTTATTACACAGGTTGTTAACTATATGCATAAATGTATATTATTTTATAATTCCTACTTTCCAGACTTCGGGGACTTTGTGACAATGTTGAAACAGCTCCTGAAACGTTTCACGATTTGGAAGTGTGTATGAGCATGAGGCAACCAAATCAACAATTAAGTGTGCGAGTACGTCGAGCTCTAGATAGGGATGCACCTTTTCAACTGCGTTATATAGGACAACCTGAATTGGATCGTTCAAGACCGACACTTGTACGATCTAGTATTGATGTAGGATGTACTTCTACTATTCTCGAATTTTTAACTGAACTTGGCTGTCGCCTTGACTTTGAATATGTTAGTCAAGGGTATATGTTTCGAAAAGGACGTATGAAGATAACAGTTGCAAAAATCTTTAAAATAATGCCCGGAAAACAGCACGACGGAGAACCGGTTTGTCATAGCTATCTTGTAGAATTATCAGTATTAGCACCAAATGGTCAAGACGCTATTGGCGATGAAATGAGAATTTTTGCAGAACAATTAAAGCCTTTAGTACAACTTGAAAAAATTGATTATAAAAGACTGGGAACTTTGCCATAATTTATAGAATCCGATAGTTATCGTATTTATAATACCGAATCTTAAATGTTGGGTTATTGGCATTCCGCAATTTTTTTTTTCAAATATTACCATTTCAAATTGTTTTTCAGAAGTTTCTAAATATATTTCAGAATTTACGAATTGAATTGTAATCCGAAATTAACTCTATTAACAACTGTATCCCATAAATACAGAGTGGGGCAACTTCGACTGACTGACCTATTTTTACCAAATCCATTTAAATGAAAATGTACTTCATCGCACATAAAGAGATTGTTCAAAAAATTCGGAACAAATCAAGTTCCCAGAAATATTTTATATTTTTATAATTGTTTTTCTGTTAATATTCATATATTCTGTATTGGCGGCCTTTTGCAAATAAAAAAAAATTGTCAAAAAATTATTTTTATTTTTTCATTCGAGAAATAAATGCTTTTTTTCATTCCCAACGATCAAACAATGCTAATTTTAATTTCGTTCCTTAACATTATTCTAAAAATTTTAATTCACAGTGGTGTACTCTGAAGCGAATGATTTGGTGTAACATGTCCGGTACATACCAAATTTGAAGGTTGGATCACAGATAATGTTTCTCTGCAACATAAACGCGCCAAAATTATGCAACGGAATACGATTGACCGTCAAAAAATGTTCACCAAATTTAATTGAGGCAACAATATTCGGTGGCAGATTAAAATGCATACCAAAGACTTCCAACGACAAAGAATAAGGCCAATCGTTGACTATTGCTGGCTTACATTTGGAAAATTCATGTTTTGTATGTGGTTTGCTCCCGAGTAAATAAAAAAAAAGAAACGTAGGGGATATACGATAAATTCATAAATATAATATCCCATTTGCCTTAAATACATCCGTTTCTTTTTTTTTAAGGGCATATCATGCCACTGTACTTATAGATATCTGCTACAACTTTGTCAAATGACCACCTCAGTGTTTCGGGTGCGATGTCAGGTTGGGGAAGTCCGTACTTTTTTTTTGTCCGACACTGTATATTCAAATCGAGATGCAATATAAACAGAATTATTGTAAGGGCCAGCAACGCGGACCGGGTTCAGCTAGTTTTTTTTATATTATTTAAATACATAACAAAAAACAGTCTTATTTCATTGCAGTAAAACAAAATGACTCAAAATCTTAAATAAATTAGTTTTTTATTATTATTTCTTCAAAATTTAATTTTTGTTTTAATTTTGCAGTGAAATGTGCAACCATATTATAGTGATTACATCGAAAAATGTTAATCTTCAAAGTATTATAGCAAATAGTATTGAAAAAGTAGATTTAAATAGCATATTCAATTTTTTTTAATATGCTATTTAACACTTTTGCGTATCACTGAAAAATCATCAGTTAGAAACAAAATAACGAAATTTTTTATTGTTACGTTTGCGTAATAAGCTAACGATATGAATTAATTGAATAAAGTCAAACCCGGATGTATAAACTCGAGCATCGAAAAATTGTGTTCGTTATTCGTAAATTTGTATCCATAAGCAGCCATATCCACACTGAATTTAACATACACATCCTAATTATGAATAAAAATTTCCCGGGAGTTTTTCCCCTTTTCTCATTTTTCCTATTCAAATTCAATGGGAAAAACTCCCGGGGAACAAACTCCCGCGGAATTTTTATTCATAATTGGGCTGACAGTGTGAGGAAGATATCAACGATTGTATCAGAGACTACAAGTCTCGTAATCTTTTCGGCCTTGGACACCCTAAGTGCCAAATTCATCCTAAACCTAAAATGTAGATTTCTAATACAGAAATTAATAGACTCCTTGAAAATAAAATACTTAGAAGAGATTGGAAATATAACAGATCTTCTGCTGCTATGCAGGGGATGTCCACTACAAGTAAGGAACTGAAATGAGGCCTTCATTCGGAAGAGGATCGCAGAAATCGAAACTATATTGAAAGTTTAACCAGTACCAAGCACACAAACTTGTGCCTTTGGAAGGTAGCTAATAATATTAAGCCAGCGGTAGACGGTCAAAGTCCGATAAGAAAATCTAATGGTACATGACCATTAGTAGTAGTGCAAAGGATAAGGCCTTTGCGTTGTGCTCGCTAGGAGTTTGGCATCATCCTACAGACTGATTAGCCTTGTTTGTCTAAACTATAGTCAAAACATTATCCCAGATCATCAATTCGGATTCCGAATATGCTAGATTTCTCCCAGGCTTTTGACTTCTAGTACACACAAAAGTGTGGCGATTATGCGATCAATGTTGGTATACGTCAGGGAAGTATTCAACCGTGTATAGGATCAACCCTGTATCTAATATACACATCCGATTCCAAGGAATTAACCATTTCCACCTTTGCAGATGACACTGCAATTCTTAGTTCTCATGTGGGTTCAAATGTAGCATCTAGGAAACTAGATAATTTTCTCAGACGCGTTGAGACGTTGTTAAAAAAATTGTAGAATAAAAGTAAATAATATCAAAAGTAAGCACATAACGATTTCACTTAGTAGAGGAAGTTGTCCACCAGTGTAAACATCCCACAGTCTGATCACGTTGCGTACCTTGGTATTCACTTAGATAGACGAAGCCAAGCGGCTCCACATGAAACTAAAAGCTTCTAATTAACACTGGCTAATCCACCATCAATCGAAATTAAGCCTTAACTGCAAAGTCATCCTGTATAAGACAGTCTTAAAACCAATTTGGACATACGGAATCCAATTATGGAGAACAGCAAGCAATACCAGTATAGATCTCATAAAGAGAGTACAATCCAACATTTTTAGAACCATGACGGGAGCTTCTTTAGTCAAGGATGAATTTAGAAAAACTAGTGAAGCTATTTCTCAAAATTACATCATCCGAATCCGCTCGCAAGGCTACTTGCATTAAGGCTGCGTGGAGCTGATTTACCACTCATCCACTGAGAGAACAATAATTGTTTTAGTTATAAGATTTAATTATTTATTGTAAGGCCTAGACATTAAAGGCAGAAACAATGCCGACTTCATAAACGCATTTTGCAAAGCAACACTGCAATGCATAGTGTTCATAAACACAATAGATTTTGTTTTGGCAATTTCGCAAGTTCATTATTTTTTGGCAATGCTTGTCAATGCGCAGCATCTGTCAAACTGTTTTTATTTATGATTTTTTACAAAACATTTATGCGTTCATGAATGTCACAAAGTATTGCTTTGCTTTGCATTACTGCGTTTATGAAGTCGGCCAATATATCTATATTAGGGTGATTTTATAAAATCGATTTCCGATTTTTATAGATGCTCACGTCTAGAATTGTCCCTTTTAGTGTAAAAATACGATTTGGACGAATTGTTTTTTAAAATGTTCGTCATAGTTCAACTTCAGTTTTTACGGAAATAAAAATTGACCACGCCCACTTTTTCAATTTATCTAAAATCGGAAAACGGCTGCACCGATTTGGCAATATTTTTTAATGTTCGCAGTAATCCAATAAGGTTGACCACGCTCAATTTTTTTACAATATATCTAAAATCGCAGAACGCCTGGACCGATTTGGCTATTTTTTTTTAATGTTCGCAATAGTCCAAAAAAGTCCATTCCGTGAAATCCAGCGTCGTTGGAATTGTAGTGCGGAGAATTCTCTCAATTCAAATGGGCCGCTATGTTAGCAGTAACGAAACAGTTTGGCGCATTTTTGGAAATCCAGTTCCAGGTTTTCCCCCTTTATTTTCCAACGAAGTATTATGTCGCATTTACACAGTCCATCCAAGAAACGGTGAGTGTTTCTATTAGCGTTTGCTATTAGTCAACGTTCGTGGCCCAACATCATTCCAAGATTTGCGAACTATAAATGGCGAACTATAAATACGAACATTGTTTTCGATAATTATCACAAAATGCTTCCCATCCAAACCGACTGATTTGTGGAGCAAATACTGTTTGAACAAATCTATTTTTTGAGGTATTTTTTGCTAAGTGTAAATCCTAGTGGTTTACTACTTTAGTTTACACCATTGCACTATTTTTTGTTTGTTTATAGGGTTTTTACACTAGCGCACATCTAACATCAATTTGCAAAGATGTTAACATCTTCCCACACGAATTACACAGGGCTGAGTGCCAACATCTTTAAAAAATGTTCCTATCTCATTTCGTTCCACCTAACATCTTTCGATTATTTTAGTGTCACCACTAATAAAATTGCATTTATATTAAAAAAAAATGTAAACAAATATTTGTATAATGTATAATAATAATTTTATTTGTTTGAAATGTGTTTGTAAAATTATTTTCTTATTTAATTTGATAGTATAAAAAAGAAAACCAGTCTCAATTCATTTTGTTTTCATTAAAACAATATGATTTTTAATATTTTTGCAATTTTACTGATGGTAGATGTTGCAAGTGTGAACAAATCTTTCAAGTTTTCAACATCTTTCATACGTTTCGCCAAAATGTACGTAAGTGTAAAAACCCTATTATTCATTTATGTAATATCAAGCCTTATAGGCCAAAATAACAATATTACAAGTAAATAATACCTGAGATTCTAATAACTATTTTCAATTAATAAATTCAATAAAAACAAAAAGAAATTATCACTTTAGATTAATGCATTAAACACATTCAAGACAGCAGGCTACCAACTTCAATCTGTCAAAAATAAAATGCACACGTTTATATGGAGACGATTATTTTAACGACAGCACAGCTACACGGCCACACGACTACTCATGCCGATGTAGCCGAATTAGGCTAATTTCTATTTTTGTCAACTACAAAACAGAAATAGTGTTGCTAATATAATAAAAAAAATGTAAATCAAATTAGTGCTTAAAAAAATATATTTTTTTTACTTAATTAAGAGAAGTTTCTGATAACCATATTGAAATAAATTAATAACAGGTACATAATTAATTATAACCATATATATATTTTTACTCAAAATAATTGTTTCAGTCTTAATTACTTTGGAATTTTGTACTGTTATTTTTTATTAAAGTGGCACCACTGAATTATTAGTCAGCTGTTTACTTTGTAGCTGTCGTCTTTAAAATAATTCAGTAGCTGCCACACGACTACAACGGTAACCAGCAGAATTTGTGTTCGTGTAGTCGTGTAGCCTGTTGTCTTGAATGTGTTTAATGCATAAGGCTCCCACATTAAAAAAAATATGTATTAATCATAATTATATTTATTGTCCATCAGTAGCTATTCGTGAGTATTTAAAAAGTCCAAAATTTTAATTGGTAATGGGTAATTTTACAGATTTTTGGGGCCAAAACTATAAGGAAACACTGAATCAAATAAATGATAATTTCCAACGTAGTTTTAAAAACAATCACCCCTATTATGTAGTTGTCGACATTAACCCTACGTCTCCACGTAGCAATATTTATTGCTGCAATTGTCAAATTTGATTGCGTCAATAAAATTCGCGAATGTCGACTGCAAATTGCCATATGTAGCAATCCATTGCGCAATGATTGCTCTACTGATTGCCTGAGCAATTATTGCTAAGCAATAAGCTGTCAGTTCAGTTGTCATTAATGTAAAATTGCATCTTTCTATGATTCGGTGCGATTAATTCATAAATATTTAATTTATTTAAGATCCAAAAGAAGAAAAAAACAATGAAATTAGTGAAAAAAATCATTCAACGCAAAATAAACCACTGTTTTTCATAGAACATCTCTCGTTGAAAATTTTGTATTTGTGACGAACGTTTTCTCCACCTAAAGCAGTGGTGCCCGAAATCACAATTCCCTAGCACGCGTAATAGGGCAAGAAAATTCTGCTGACGTTACTTTGATACACATACACTATAAGCTTACTTGTGCGTTTTCTTATAATGATCATGTGTTTGTTGCTTTGTTTTCATCTCATAGAACAAAATCAAATCAAATTCTCCGCTGTTTTACCAACACAACCAAAGCTTTGATGGTATGTGTTCGGGCACCACTGACCTAAAGCAATCAGCAATCACTCTGCTGTTGTTCTGCCGACGTTATTGTTTGAGCTTAGCAATAAAAATTGCTACGTGGAGACGTAGGGTAAGTCACGTCGACGGCACCACAAAGTATACAGCAAGATGCATTTAAAAAGGTGCCATCGGGAGCACAGCTGATTACAGCCCTAGCACGCGATAATGTCAAACTACATATATAAAAAATATTCGCCGAAACGCCCTTATGTCAAACTCCATATATAAAAAATAAGTGAATTCGCCTCTATTTATTTCAATTCGCCACTGCTGTCACCTTGTTAAATACGCCTTGGTATACAGACACAAACATTCAGACATTCTGTGGTACCAGTGGCAGTGGTAACTTATTCTATGTGCGAAAAGACCCGATTAATTGGGCAACGTGAGTGAAATTTTCAACAGTTTTTGACAATCTCACAAGTTTTTATACAAACAAAATTAATGTTGTTTTTTTATTGTTGATTTGTTGTAGAGTTGCATGTACTTGTATAAATTAGGGTTCTATAAGTCGATTGTTCGAACAATCGACTATTTCCTGAAAAAAGTCGAACAATCGATTATGTTATCTCAAAAGTCGAATAGTCGATAAAAGTTGAATAGTCGATAAAAGTCGATTTTTAGATTGTTAAAAAAATATTGCACTTGCATTTTTTGTAGTGTATGCTAATATATGTAAATAATAAATGTTTATAAAATAAAGCTTTTTTCTACACAAAATTCTTACATTATTCTAACAATTATCGCCTTGATAAATTTCATTTTTATTGCTAAACATTACAAAAGGCGCATCAATAAATGTAGAAACCATGTATTTTTACAAGAAATGGTAAAAAGTTGAAAAAAGTCGAAAATAGTCGGAAAGTCGATTAACTAAAAAGTCGAAAGTTCGAAAAGTCGACTTTTAATAAACTACCAAAAGTCGAAAGTTCGAAAAGTCGACTTTTTGTTTCAGCTATAGAACCCTACTCGATTGGTAATCTCTTATCGAAAACAAACAAACACTGCCATTTTGTGTTAAAAGTAAACAAATCATCCAAAACAATGAAGTAAAATAATAAATAAACAAAAATATACGTATTTTTCTGATATTTTCTCAAAATTAGTGTAAAAATATAAATATTTTATTTAAAATTTTGGGCTACAATTTGTTTTGTATTTTGTTTACGTTTTTCACAACTTTGCACATGGTACTTTGTGCTAATCAAAGTAAAAAACATTCTGAAATTTGCCACTGGCCGATGATGAGGAATACAAAAAAACATGTAGATCCATTTTTATTAAAAGTTTTATGCATTTTTTTCACAATTTGGGTGTGTTCGTAAATTCAGTATGATTGCATCACTGCAGCAAATTAAAAGTTTAGCGTTCGAAAAAGCATATTTGCGATTATTGCTTTACGTCAAACGTTTTTTAATGCAAATTGTTGGCAGTGATGCCGCAAATTTGTGCAACCAATGCATCATTAATTTATATGTTGCAAATTTATTTTGTTTTTCTTATTGTCATATGCTTCAGCAATGTAAAAAATAGTAGCATTAATATAAATTACGATCGACTACCGTGATCCAAAACATTGCAGCCAAAGTAAATTAATAAAGTAGACTCAGTAGAACAGCTGACTATTTTTTTTATTCAGTCTGAACTGTCAATTCACTTGTGGTTGTTGTGGCGAAAAATACAACAAGCCCAAAAGCAAGGTGCATTTAATAAGGTGCCATCGGCAGCACAGCTGATTATAGAAAAAGCACGCACAAATGTCAAACTACATATATAAAAAATATTCGCCCGTACGTCTGTATGTCAAACTCTATATATAAAAAATAAGTGAATTCGCCTGTATTTATTTCAATTCGCCACTGCTGTCACCTTGTTAAATACGCCTTGCCCAAAAGCAAAAACAACAACAGGCAACATTGACAGCTCAGACCAAGGCGTATTTAACAAGGTGACAGCAGTGGCGAATTGAAATAAATAGAGGCGAATTCACTTATTTTTTATATATGGAGTTTGACATAAGGGCGTTTCGGCGAATATTTTTTATATATGTAGTTTGACATTATCGCGTGCTAGGGCTGTAATCAGCTGTGCTCCCGATGGCACCTTTTTAAATGCATCTTGGCTCAGACCTTAAACCAACAACAAAATTGCTTGTGGTTTTTGTAAAAGCGCCGATATATTTGATTGATTTATTTGAATTTGGAAGATCTAGTAGAAATAGGCAGTTGAAAATTCCGATGTTAACTCCAGTATTGGAACGTTCATTTTTTGTCAGGGTAGCAAGACTTTTTAATAATTTGCCGGCTTCATTGAAGACATTTGATTTCTCTGTTGACTCTTATAGAAGGAAGCTATATCAGACTTTAGTCTAAATAACTTTTCCCTGTAGTTGTTGGTATGGGAATTTGGTGTCTTTTGTGGAGTTGGTAAATTTGTTTTTTAAGATTGCTATTTTTGCAGGAAGTGAATGCTAACTTTAATGGGTTGTTATGGAATTGTTTATCTGCTTGTTCTACGATAATCTTCTGAATTGTCATGAATTTTAATTGGGTATGAGGTATTTGCTATTTGTAAGTCTTATAATTGTATGAGAATTTTCTAATTTTTTTTTATTAATTGCGAAAGAATAATATACGGATTTTTGATGCATGTTGTGGGATATGTTCTGGAGTTTTAGTTGAGTATTGTGTTCCTATATTTTGTTGTATGCTGGTCTTATTTTCTTTTTGCTGTTCTTCATTTTACTGCAGTGTACTTTTTAGGATTGTGTGTTGGTGTAATTAAGTATGTATAATTATTATTTAATGATGGGTACTAATTTATACTGGAGTATATGGTTTCTAGTTTGTAAATTTATCTTGTTTTATAGTGTTAATGTGACTCTTAAAGAACAATTTGGTGTCATGATTTGTTTCCAAACACTTATATTTATTTACAAATTTCTTTTGATTGCCGCTTGATGTGATTTGAGGGTGGTTAACTACTACTACTCTGTAGTGTTGGTTTGTTTTTTAGCATTGATGAAGGATAATTTGCAGTATCTAGCTATGTCATAATTTGGAGTATAATAATTGTGTTCTGTTTATTATTGAGTAATATTGTTTTGCTGATAAACATTTGCTGTGTTGTGTTTGTTAAAGTTTATGGCTGCTGCATTTTGTTTAATGGTGTTTTGAAATCATTTTAATATAGCATATATAAGAGGTAGATCCAGTATGCATTGATGTTGAGTACCTAATGTATGGGTAGTTAACCTGGATATAGCTGCTGCTTACACGTGCTGTGTTTTTCTGGGGATATGAATATGTTTGACTTATGTGTGGTACTAAATGATTGATATACTCTATTACAGTTCGTTTTCTGATAGTGATTGCTTTTCCCTATTTATAGTTTTATTCCAGTTCTAATGTTAGTATGACAAATTGACTCTTTGTGGATTGAAGTCATAATTCTTTTTTGTTTTGACTCAGTTTGATGTAGTTGTTGTTTGTATGCTGCCTAAATCATCTTTGCTACTACTGCTGTTTCTCCAAATATATGAGAATTTTCTTTGTGGTACTTCTTTGTTGGACATTTAGTTGACCTTGTGTATTATTGATTTACCGAATATTGGTATTGATATTTTGATGAGCTTAGGATTTTAATTATTATTGCTGGTGGCTTTTGACTTTTTCTTTGAGGATGCTGTAAATATGTTATGGAGTTCTACTGTTTTGGGTGAGAAGCTATTATTTATGTTGGTAATAATAATAATGGTATTACTGTCTTTAGATTATGTTTTGAGCATTGTTTGTATATTTGGAGCTGGTACACTTGAAATTATCTATTTTGCCTTCAGCTCTATTATTGTTTATAATTGGATCGAGTTGCTCCATTGCATTGTTGATATTTTGGGTATGCTGATATCTTGATTGGTCTTATTTACATAATTTTCTAATTTCTATACTGGATAAGTGTTCTTCAGTTGACAGTTCTATTGTTTGGGTTGTATCTCATTTTCATTTTATCTATTTTGAACGTGATATTTGTTCGCTGGATAATTTATCTAATTCATATTAGCTTTTGATTTTTTTGTGTAGAGTAGTTGGCAGTTTATGATGTAATTCACGTCACCACAATATATTGTTATTGTGATTGTGTTTTTGCATTTACACAGAAGTATAGAATGGTGTTGTATTTTTTTTTCCTTGATGGACCTGGGTTGTTTTGAGTGTTGTACTTCTTGAATTTTTTTTCTCAATTGAACTCAATAATTTTTATTATACAATGAGTTTTTTTATTTTTTTTGTTATAATTTTAGACTTGTAGTCACGAATTCTGTTTATTGTTTTTTTTTTTCTCTGTCTCTCAACCATATTTTACTGAACCTAATTGTATTCTTGAATTTATCATTTAATATAGAGTATGTATTCTCACTTTAATTTTGTTGGCTACAATTTTGTGAGGTTTTGTTTTTTGTAGTTTAAATGTCTTTATTATTATCTATTAATTTAATTGGTTATTTGCTGATCCCATTACTATGAGTTAATTTTCAAATTATATATTGATATCTTTTAATTTTATTATTATTTTATGTATAATCAAATTGTGAGTAGTATAATTGGAACCGATTATGGCCTATTGGCTAGGATTCTGTTACTGAATGAATAAATAAATAAAAAATAAATAAATAAATGTTGTATTTGTTGTAGTACTGTCGCTACTTTATTAATTTACTTTGATTGCAGCCATCGAAATTTTTCTCTACACGAACGTGCACTCGATATCGAATGCCGTGATTTGCCCCCAGATTCTTCAAATTTGATCAATCTATCCACTTTTTTCTTAGAAAATGCTATTTTATCTTCTTTTATTTAACAGTTTTCATTTCTAAACCTGTTGTCAATTTGTAAAAAATTTTCACAATAATTCTCAATTTTGCTGAAAATAACAAAAAAAGGAAACAACAGAATCTGAGCGAGAAATCATACTTCACTTGCACCATGGTGTAATGATATACAAGGTGACATTAATCAAACAGCTGATTATTTTTTTGCTCGAGTTTGTTTACAACTTTAATCTTGTCAACATTTTTTTTGCTGTAGTTTGTATACATTATTTCTGTTGTTTTTGACACTATAAAAGTTATTTGTTTTTGTATTGTTATATTTGTTGCCGTAACGCATACACCTTATAATCATTACGCCATGACCACAAAGTATACAGAGGCGACACGGCAAAAAAAAATATATTTGTCCCTTTCGCTCGAAACAATTTCAACTGGTTTGGTTTTGTGCTTATTTATATAGTTGTTTGTTTTAACGCACTATCTGTATTAAACCGCAAATTTGTTTTCTCTTTCTATCGAAACAATTTCAAAAAAGCTGATTTTAGTGTTTGAACCAAGGCGAATTTATACAAGGTGGAGTCAGTCAAACAGCTGATAATTTTTTTTTTCGCTTTTTGGTTTTAACAGTTGTCAAAGCTTGTTTTTATATTTAAATATCTACATATTCTAATCGTATTAACAAAATATTTATTTTTTACATAAATAAGTAAAGCCCTCACTATACAATTATCTACACTACATTAACTTTTAATACATATTTGTTTATTTTTTCATTTTTGTTTTTTGACATTTGTTAAGACCAATTGTTGTATTTGTAGAACTGATAGCACCTTGTATAAATTCGCCTTGGTTTGAACTGTCAAATTTGACGCCTCTGTATACTTTGTGATTCGGAGTATCGTGCGAAGTTTTAAGGGAGCATCAACAATTGAAAAAGCTAAACAAACAGGTCGTCTTAGATCCTTAAGTAAGCGTAAATGAAGCCATATAATCAAAAAGGTCAAGTTATGTTCAAAAATATCTTCAACACAGGTTGCTGCAGAGATTAAAGAAGAGTTTGGAAAAGAAGTTCACGCAGCAATAGTCAGAAGAGTGCTCCAAAAGACGAACTATAGTTTTCGTATTGCTAGACGTAAACCATTTATTTCATCTGTGAACCAAAAGAAGCGTTTAGAATATGCCGTTTAGGAATTTACGCAAACCAGACGATTTTTAGTACCAAGTGCTATTCTCTGATGAAAACAAATTTAATATTTTTCGCTCTGATGGCCGTCAAATGTTATAGGGAAAACCCAATAAAGAGCTGGAAAAATGAAATATTGATTCAACAGTAAAACATGGTGCTGGAGAGGTAATTGTGTAGGGTTGTATGTCCGCTGCAGGGGTTGGTGAGCTGGTGTTCATTGATGAAATAATGGACAAGGTGAAATATATGGATACACCTCAGAAAAAATGCAGAAAAGTTAAATTTACCATTTTCTTTCACTTTTCAACATGACCCCAAACATTCGGCCTATTCTGGACGTATGTGGCTTTCATACAATATTTCGCATGTCCTACCACACCCTCCACAATCTCCGGATCTCAACCCAATAGAGGATCTGTGGGAAGAGATAGATAAGCGATTGAAAAAGGCATTAGTTGAAGAATGGCAAAGTATTGGGTCAGATATAACAAACAAGTTGTTGGATTCATGCCTATGCTACTCGAGGCAGTTTTAAGCAAAAATCACTTGCAACTATATATTAAATTTTGCAATATTGCTTACTAAATCAAATGTTTGGAAAAGAAGTTTACGCAGCAATAGTCAGAAGAGTGCTCCAAAAGACGAACTATAGTTTTCGTATTGCTAGACGTAAACCATTTATTTCATCTGTGAACCAAAAGAAGCGTTTAGAATATGCCGTTTAGGAATTTACGCAAACCAGACGATTTTTAGCACCAAGTGCTATTCTCTGATGAAAACAAATTTAATATTTTTCGCTCTGATGGCCGTCAAATGTTATAGGGAAAACCCAATAAAGAGCTGGAAAAATGAAATATTGATTCAACAGTAAAACATGGTGCTGGAGAGGTAATTGTGTAGGGTTGTATGTCCGCTGCAGGGGTTGGTGAGCTGGTGTTCATTGATGAAATAATGGACAAGGTGAAATATATGGATACACCTCAGAAAAAATGCAGAAAAGTTAAATTTACCATTTTCTTTCACTTTTCAACATGACCCCAAACATTCGGCCTATTCTGGACGTATGTGGCTTTCATACAATATTTCGCATGTCCTACCACACCCTCCACAATCTCCGGATCTCAACCCAATAGAGGATATGTGGGAAGAGATAGATAAGCGAGTGAAAAAGGCATTAGTTGAAGAACGGCAAAGTATTGGGTCAGATATAACAAACAAGTTGTTGGATTCATGCCTATGCTACTCGAGGCAGTTATAAAGCAAAAATCACTTGCAACTATATATTAAATTTTGCAATATTGCTTACTAAATCAAATGTTTTTTTAGCTTTTAAAGAAGTGTGCCAAAAATTTTGTTCATTGAAATGAAGTATTTTTTATGTTGTTTTGTTATTAATAAATAGTGGTATTAAATTGTTGAAATGAAGTTGATTATATTTTGTAGGAAATTCATCAGTCTATCTGGTAAATATATTTTTTTATTCAAAATCTCTACAATATGGCCATTAAATAGACCTTAAAGTACAATGAGCATCCTGTGCCAATACTTAAGTTCGGCACTGTATAAAATCATCAAGTGTGATGTTTGACATCAGACCTGAAAGTTTGCTAGGTTAATGTTGCCCAAAAAAAAAGCTTTTTTGTGTTTGCAAATTGAATTTATTTCTGAATATATTCTCCCATTTCTGAAATTTTAATTATTTTCTCTCCCTTTTCAGCCAAAATGTCTTCAATATTTTTTTTCCCATTTAAATCAGTAAACCAATTTAAGTTGTCAGCTATTAAGTGATTATTGGAGCAACCATCACATTTTACGATTACAACACCTTTTTGATATGCTAATTTAGATATCGTTTTCATATTTCTTTTTAAGCATATTTTACAGGTGTATATGAGTTGGAGCTTTTTATTCAATGCGCCTGCAGAACAGGAATCTCCAGTAGTTTCCAAACTCTTATTATTTGTCACGCAGATATTACTTTGAGCAAAATTCCTCGACTGACACAAGCGTATACAAAATTTGTGTTGGAAACAAATTCTCCGTACCCCGACATTTCCAATCTTTAATAATCCAATACATAATTGCTTGCAAAATAAAGACATCATAGATATATTTTCGTAAACAATATTCCTACTAACTTATAAATTTATTAACACAAAGTAAATTAATTAATTTTATTAATTTACTTTGAACACAATGTTATATGTATTTTATTTTTTTTTTTTAAATACCAGTGATGTCGTATCGTTTCCAGATGGTTCAAATTAGGGTTTTATAGTTGAAACAAAAAGTCGACCTTTAATGAGTCGACTTTTGAATATTCTATTATTTTACATTTTTTAGGGTGGACTATTCAACTTTTGATACTTTATGAAAAGTCGACTTTTCGACTTTATTAAATTTTATCGCCTTTCCGACTAATTTAGATTTTTGCAAGCCTAGTTTTTAAAAATAATAAGGCATACGATCTAGGGTTCTATAGCTGAAACAAAAAGTCGACTTTTCGACTTTTTCCGTTTTTAAAAAGTCAACTTTTCGAACTTTCAACTTTTGGTAGTTTATGAAAAGTCGAACTTTCGATTTTTTAGTTAATCGACTTTTTTCGACTATTTTCGACTTTCCGACTATTTTCAACTTTTTACCATTTCTTGTAAAAAATACATGGTTTCTACATTTATTGATGCGCCTTTTGTAAAGTTTAGCAATAAAAATTAAATTTATCAAGGCGATAATAGTTATAATAATGTTGTAAGAATTTTGTGTAGAAAAAAGCTTTATTTTATAAACATTTATTTATTATTTACATATATTAGCATACACTACAAAAAATGCAAGTGCAATATTTTTTTTACAATCTAAAAAGTCGACTTTTATCGACTATTTGACTTTTATCGACTATTTTCGACTTTTATCGACTATTCGACTTATAACATAATCGATTGTTCGACCTTTTTCCGACCAAAAAGTCGATTTCGACTTTTTTCAGGAAATAGTCGATTGTTCGAACAATCGACTTATAGAACCCTAATACGATCCCTACGACACACAGTGGGAAAAATCACCAATCTAGCTTATAAAAAATCGTATATTTTAAACTATTGATCTGAGGAGTAAGAAATGTATGAAGCGATTGTAGCTAATAGAGTGATCTTTAAATATATTGTATTTGTAAATATATTGTATTTGTAAATATATTGTATTTGTAAATATATTGTATTGTAGATCAGAAGGAAGGTTTTAATTGAAATTACAATTTTTCATGATATTAAAGTTCAACAAAATAAATCAGAATTTTTTGTTAAACTCAACAAAAAAAATCTTTTTATATGTTAATTAAATTATAGCAATAGCTTTTTGCAATAAAAATTATTTAAAAAAAGAATTTTCATTGAAAAATGTTGAAAAAACTCTTTTTTATGATAGGGTTTCGCGCGTTTTGTAACCTAGAAGAATTATTTTAAAATATGAATTTTCATTGAAAAATGTTGAAAAAAAACCTCTTGTTGATGATGGGGTTTCTCGCGGTTTGTTACCAGTAAAAAACAAACAACCTTATTAGACAGCAAAAGACCATACAATTTTGGAAAAATCTTAATTGCTTAAAAATCAGATGCACAATAATTTCACTGCCTGATTTAGAAAATAAAAATTTAAATTTGTTAATTTATATAGAAAACAAATTTTAAAAAATTTTTATTTTTTGTTTAACCCTATTTATATATGGGGCATTTCACGTCAAGTGAACCAACTTTTGAAATCGATGTCTTCCGATCGCGATGAAATTTGCACCAATGTTAGTTCTATTGGATAGTAATTCGGACACCATTTTTCAACAAGATCGGTCAAAAAAATGTCAAGAAAATTTGACATTTTGTCCAAACAGGTGTTTTTTTTATCCATATAACTTATTACCTATTGTTCTTAGCAAAATTTGTCCCAAATAGTTTAGATAGCTATTTATGCAATCCTTCGAAAAAAAAAATTAAAAAAATTTAATAAAATATTTTTGATTTTTTTTTTAAATCAAAAATATTTTTGACTTTTTTTTTCAAAATGGGCCCTTTTTATTTTTTTTTTTATATTTTTTAAGAAAGCTTAGGTCTTTTCCTAAGCGACCTATATGGTCGCTTAGTGGGATGCGAGTGGGATATCTATCAAAAAAAATATTTTGTAACTCAAGATTTAAAATTTTTGAATTTTTTTGCAAAATCAAAAAGTTGACTTTTTTTTAAAAAAATGGACCCATTTTTTAATTTTTTTTTTTGCTCAGAAGAAAGCTTATGTGTTTTCATTTAACACCCTTTTTGTCGCTTAGTGGGATGCGAGTGGGATATCTATAAAAAAAATGTTTTGTAACTCAAGACATACAATTTTTTACTTTTTTTTGAAAAATCCAAAAACTTTTTGACTTTTTTTTTCCAAAATGGACTCTTTTTTTATTAATTTTTTTTCTCAAAAGAAAGCTTAGGTCTTTTCCTTTAAAACCTTTTTGGTCGCTTAGTGGGATGCGAGTGGGATATCTATCAAAATAAATGTTTTGTAACTCAAGACAAAGGTTTTTAAATTTGCACTATTTTAATTTTTTTCATATTTGTGTGTAAACCTTAAAAATTAAACTTACGCAGAGAAACTAGACACATTAGCCTTTCCGATGGTATGTAACATACCCAACTAAAATTTCAATGCCACTCAGCTGGCATTCCAAAATCTTTTTCATGAGCTGTAAGATTTGCGAAGCTACTTTTGTTTTTAAAATGTTGACGAGCTCCGTCCGAAACGTAGTATACCTTTTCTACTGTAAATTTTGATTTTAGATAATTTAGTATTATCTTCTGGTACTCATAAACTGCAACGGTGTCATGTTTTAAATCGTCGGATATGATTGCCATACTTTTGTGTTCCAGGTTTTCTTCTTTCATGTAGTAAATAACTACTGTGAATATAGTTGCTTGGTCGTTATTGAAGTGGAATCCTGAAGAACATATTTATAGTTCTCTGCGAAATCAAATGAAATAATGAATTCACCAGACTTCAAATGTGTTTTCAAGTCCTTGAAGAATGACCACTGCTCTTTGACTAAAAAGTCATGGGTTCTCAAATTTAGCAATCCTCTACACAGTTCTTCCACAAAATCATCCACATTTAAAATTATGGTTTTCAGTGTGCATCTTTCAGTCTGAAGCCAAGATTCAAATTTTAACTCCTCAATACATTCTCGATCAAAAGAGTTGATTAAATTTTCTTTGATGGATGTGGTTTCCGGGCAATTCGAACATTCACCTAAGTGGCAAGAAGTTGTAGCATTAGGGCACATAGTCAATTTAAGGCAATCGCGGTAATGGTGTAAATCTTCTGATGAATCATCTTTTAAGTAATTTAAGTTGATTTCCTTCAACATCAATTTAACATTTTCATGGTAAATACAAACACATACTGTGTGAGTTCCGCTGCTTCCTGCCAAAACGCAATGTTTTGGCCTCAGTTGTGTAAATTTTGTGAATCCAATTTTGACATCCACGTATTCAGATTGAAATGTTGCGAATAATTCATTCAGGTTACAGAGAACCATTCTCTTCTGCATTTGAACTTTCTTGCCATCGATTCGTACAGACATCCAGTTTTTCATCCCTGGCATCAGGCGACTCATATCATCTCGCTGATAAAACTGAGTTATTAGAGATTTAGTATCGCACTCCAAAGTTTTTCCCTTCTTTTTGTTTGGGAGTGTGAGAATCCCATGCTCAGCAACCAATTGTTTAGCAATTCTTGCTTTTCGTTGAGACGTTCCAAACTCAGTCATTGTTTTTGCAGAACTCCATGTTCTTGGAGCAAGCGTGAGAAGTTGAATTCTTTCAGCTTCACTCTGTGACGTTTTGTATTTCTCTTTTATTTGTTCAAGAACTTCTACTGCATCCTTATGGTATTGGTTTCGACACTCATTCGTTGAATTTGAAAAGTTAGAATAACCATCATCATCAACAGTTCTGTCTTCATTCTCGGAATTACTTTTGTCTTCATCTGGAATAACTTCAACGCAAGGCTCATTACTATTCAAATTCGGTAATTCGTTCAACTTTCCGAGCTCTTTCCTGCATGATCCACAAATTTTCAATCGTTTTGACAGCGTAGGGAATTTTTTTAATAAGCCGTCGGAAATATTTCGCATATCTGATGATCTGTGCTTCATTTTGTTAAAGGGATTAAAACAAAAAGACGAATAAATTTCATTTTCAACCTTAGCCTTTTTAGAAGTCGTAGACATTTTGAATTTTGTAAGTATTTATGTAAATAACACACGTCTTAACTTTAACGCTGTTTCTAAAAAACTGATTTCCGTATGTCTTCAGAATGACAATAAATAGTTTTTTAAGATCATATAGGTAGTACGTTTTAATGAATGAGTCTAAAATCTTTTATTAGGGTCAAGAAGGGCTTACATACTAAAGTACCTAGTTTAACCAAATGTTACAAATAATAATAAAAATAAACCACCATATAAATAACCTACCTGTAAACTTCTACCTCTCCACCCACTTCTTAAAGTCAAATGTCATAAAATAATAAATAAACTGGTACTTCGGAGAAGGGCCATAAAATATTTCCACTTGATTCCAAAAATTTGTTTCTGGGGCACCTGATATTTTAACAATGAAAATCACGTGCGCTGAAAACTACCTCTAGGATTGACTAAAAAAGCCGCAAGATACAAAACTCAGACAAATTTTGGGGGTGGAAAATTAATAGCGGTCGGCCTCATATTGCACCCCTCCAGTGGCTATTATCGGTCAGTTG